>NC_089495.1:90596848-90899879 GCF_036850765.1 Saccopteryx bilineata | reverse complement strand
CATCAATTCTTTGTTGCAGCACCTTAGTTGTTCATTGATTGCTTACTCATATGTGCCTTGATGGGGGGTGGATACAGTAGACTGAGTGACCCCTTGCTCAAACCAGTGACCTTGGGTTCAAGCTGGCGAGCTTTGCTCAAATTAAATGAACCAGTGCTCAAGCCGGTGACCTTGGGGTCTCGAACCTTGGCCCTCTCCATCCTAGTCTGACGCTCTATCCACTGCACCACTGCCTGGTCAGGCCTATGATGAAGATTTGACTGGATAGCTTATTCTCTCATTTTCTGTTGCTAGATACTGAGGAATCAGTGAAGTTGGATAATTTCTTTCTAGAAATGCATTTGCTAGCTTAGTATTTATAAATCTTATTGGTGACAAAATTTGGTATCCTATGCAGAATTAAAAAATAAGGTCCTTGTAGGCCATGGGACTGGCACAAGAAAGCTGGAGAAAACTATTAGGCACAGAGTTGAAGGGTCTGAGGAAGCGGAATGAGCAAAATTGAGGGGAAATAATGGAATCCGAAATTTCAAGAAAAATCCTCTGAGAAGAGCACCAGTTGTGTCCAAAGAGTGAAGTGCTCAACATTTTTACAAATAAAATAGCAAGAGATATGAACTGGTAGTGAGTCCTTGGATGCTGAGAGTGTGTATTCAGGGGTGTTGGGGTCAGGGAAGGAAGGCCTGTGTGCTATGCTCCATTTACTTGAGGGAGAGTCAGCAGCCACTCAGTGGCCTTGTAGGTAACTAACTTCTTTTCTTCTGCTACTTTTAAGATTCTCTCTTAGTCCTTAACCTTTGTCATTTTAATTATGATGCGTCTTGGTGTGGGCCTCTTTGGGTTCATCTTGTTTGGGACTCACTGTGCTTTCTGGACTTATATATCTTTTTTTTTTTCTTTCACCAAAATAGGAAACTTTTCAGTCATTATCCTTTTCTAACAAGTTCTTTATCCCATGATTTCTCTCTCTTTCTCTTTTTCTGGTAACCCTAATATCCAGATGTTGTTATGTTCCTAGTTGTCCCAAAGGTCCTTTAGGGTATACTCATTTTTTTAAAATTATTTTTTCATTTTGCTACTCTGATTGGGTGATTTCTGCTACTTTGTCTTCTAAATCCCTGATTTGATCCTCTGCTTCATCCATCCTCCTGTTTACTTTTTTCATTATAGTCTTCATTTCCAAGTGATTACTATTCATGGTTTCTATGTCCTTTTTCATGCTTGCTATTTCTTTGTTGAATTTCTCACTAAATTCCTTGAGCATACTTATAATCATTTTTTGAACTGTACATGTAGTAAAGTGCTTGCCTCTATTTCATTTAGCTTTTTTCCAGAGATTTCTCCTGTTATTTCATTTGGAGCATGTTTCTTTGGTTCCTCATTTTGGCTTCCTTTTCATGTTTATTTGTATATATTAGGTAGATCTTCTATGACTCGCAGTCTTCATGGGGTGGCCTTATGTAGTAAGTGTCTTGTGGCACACAGTGGTGCCATATTCTTGGTCACTCGACCTGGGTGCTCCAGGAAGTGTCCCTTGTGTGGGTTATGTGGGACGTCCTGGTATAATTAAGTTTTTTTTAATTATTTTTATTTATTTATTCATTTTAAAGGAGAGAGAGAGATTGAGAGAGAGAGAGAGAGAGAGAGAGAGAGACAGACAGACAGACAGAAGGGGGGAGGAGCAGGAAGCTTCAACTCCCATATGTGCCTTGACCGTGCAAGCCCAGGGTTTTGAACCGGTGACCTCAGCATTCCAGGTCAACACTTTATCCACTGCGCCACCACAGGTCAGGCGGTATAATTAAGTTTTGATTGCTATTGGCTCATTTCTGTGTAGGGGAGTTTACCCTCAGGCTGGCTGACTGTGGGGTTGACCCCCAGTATAGCATATGAGCTGCTGTGCAGGTGCTGACCACATTAAGCAAAATTTACCTCAGCAGGATCTGGTGCATTCTCCCTTTGGATATACCACTTGTGAAGTTGATTGGGTCTTGCTCTGATGTTGTCTGAAAGTGGTCAATGAGTTTGTTGGTTCTGGGGCCTCTTAGGAGAGACTCTGGTGCAGGCCAATATCAAATGATGCCTGTGACTGGCCCTGGGCAACTTGTTTAAAGCTACCAAGTGATCCACAGTTTGTGGCTGCCTCTGTTGGGCTTGGATATGCACAGGAAGGACCAAATTGCACACCAAAGCCAGCTTTTTCCAGCACTGGGCCCTGCAGAAGCTCAGCAAAAGTCCCAAAGCGCCCTGAGATCAGCCTCACCTGCCTTTGCCCTTTGGCTGCCTGTTAGGCTCAGTCACTAAAATATCTTCTGGTGTTACGTGAGTTGTATGAGGTAGGTGCTCAGTGAGTCACTAGGTAGGGGTGAGTGGTGTTCACCAGATTGATATAAGTTCAACTTTGGTGCCAGAGCTGGGTCTTAGGCTGCTCAGCAAATGTCCCATAGTATACCAAATCTAACTGCTACCCTCTGGGTGCTCAAACACCTTTGTGGTGTGGCAAGGTCTCAGGGAGTCATCAGGGTGAGGCCAGCAGATTTTATCAAGCCGAAATAGACCAAGATATGGCCATGTAAAGAAAGGGCACTGCTAGGATATATGAGGAGAAAATGGTCCCACTCATAGATCCAAACAACTCAGTCTCTTTCAGATTCTGCCCAGACCTCTGCAGGGCAGAGCCACCAGAAGTCTGGAGGAGGGGGCTAGCAATAGCCAATGAGGGAGAAGTGCCAGTCAGGTTCACATGAAAGTGAGGGGAATGGCTCCTGCCTCAAAGCACACAACTCAGTCAATAAACCCCCTTGAGTCTGCCCAGATCTCTACAGCATGGTCCAGGCAACTGATCCCTCAGCAAGGCATAAGCTTCTCAGGGTGGGACTACTATAAGTCCAGAGGGTGGGGCAATTGTTTTCCCCCAAACTGATGCTTCATGGAGTGGAGTGCTCCACCCAAGAAAGATGGCATCTCAGTGAGAGAGAATGACTCAACACAGGTATCTTGGCAGCTGTCCCTTCAGTTCTCTTCCACAGCCACAAACCTCAGTCTTTCCTCACACGACTTTAGTCTACTCTGCCCTTTTCTTGCCAGATCCCAAAGTGAGTGGCTGCAAATAAAATTTTGTGCATTGGATCTTTAAAAGGGAGTTTGTGTCTCTCACAGACTCCACTGTCTTCCTAGTGGACAGAATCCTCACTGCTTTTCATAGCCAGTTGTTATGTGGGCGCCTCTATGTGGCTCTGGTGCTCTGGGCTAGAGACCTCAGCTTGGGGTTTAGATCCCATGCTTCTCATGGGAAATCCTAACCCCCTGGCTGCCCCTGTCCCTGCAGCTGAAATATCCCTCCAGAACCTCAGCCTCCACCCAGCGGGGCAAGCACATTTTGCAGCTCTGTTCTTTCTAGCAGTCTCAATGTGGCTTCTTCTGTAAACCACTGGTTCTAAGACTGCTTTTCAGCTAGTCTTCAGTTGGTTATTCAGGTTGATTGCTCTATATTGCATTTGCAATCCAGGTTGGTCCTGGGAGGAAGTGAGTATAACATCTATTTACTTACCCTGCTGTTAACTTGGATCTCTACAGATGTAAAGTTTTCAATTGGAAACTATATTTGTGGAATTTATTCTTTCTCCCCTTTCAGAAACACCTTAGGCAGCCTATCCTTTTGCATTCAACAAAGCCTGTATACGAAAATCATTTGCTAGTCATAACTATAAAATACATCTCAAAGCCAGAGTGCTGAATCTCCCAGGGGCAGTCTTATATCTCATCTTTATCCAGTGACAGATGTTATTCCTTAAGTATTAGTGATTGAGTGAAAGAGCTATCTTGACGTCTCTGAGTGGCCCTGAAACCCTGGCACATTGTGATCCTGGGGGTTGCTAACCGTTCCCAGCACAGTGGAAAAGTAACAGCAGTGTCTCTGAATGCTTAGGAGAGTTAACTCAGCTTTAAAATTTGTTGGGAAACTATCACCATGTTCTCTGCCTGAAAGTGCCTAGCAAAATATGAATTTCAGGAGACTCGTAGAAACAAAGTAGTAAATTGTAACCACTCTACATAGAAATCTCCCAACCTTATCTTGCATTTTTTAATCATAAATTTGGTGACTTTGTTTCCTTCTGTCTTGTCTCAATACAGTATTTCTTTCATCTTCCTACAAGAGTATCTATCTAAATGCAAATCAGATTATGCTGCTTACTTGCTTAAAAATCTTCAATTAAAAATAAAAATATACAAAATGAAGTGGATAGAAGATGTTATATTGAGTGGGAAATTTGAAACTATATCAACACAATAAATTAAAGATAAAAATTAAGGCCCTGGCTGGTTGGCTCCATGGCAGAGCATTGACCCAGCATGTGGAAATCCTGGGTTTGATTTCCAGCCAGGGCACACAGGAGAAGTGCCCATCTGCTTCTCCACCCTTCCCTCTCTCCTTTCTATCTCTATCTTCCCCTCCTGAAGCCAAGGCTCCATTGGAGCAAAGTTGGCCCAGGAGCTGAGGATGGCTCCATGGCCTCTGCCTCAAGCACTAGAATGGCTCCAGTTGCAATGGAGAAACACCCTAGATGAGCAGGGAATCACCCCTCGTAGGCATCCTGGGTGGATCCCAGTCGGGCGCATGCAGGAATCTGTCTCTCTGCCTTTCCGCTTCTCACTTTAGAAAAATACAAAATAAATAAATAAATAAAATTAAAAATATATAGCCATCATTTTAAAAATTATTTGAATGTGTTATTAATAAACTAAATGGTAAAGCTACAAAGATCATTAGGAAAAGAGTCATAACCTATGGGGAAGAAAGACAAGTACAAAATGAAATCAATACAACATCTGTAATAAGAGTATGTATAAGATAGTAAAGAGCACATAGAAGAATTAGAAATACCAATCAAGAGGCAGGTTCAAGATAGTGTTAAAGAAAGAGTATGTTACCAAGTTCAGTCTGCATCTTGAATACATGAGTTGGAATTTATTTCAATACAAAGATGAACATTAATGGGAGATTTCATGGGAAAGGATGGGCAAAAATGCAAAGGTGCAGAAAAGTGCTTTAAGCCAGGAAACCAGTTTGTGTAAATAGATGTCACCCAATTAATTTAATTAAAAACTAAAATGTAAAATAAATAAATAAATAGGTAAAGTTCTGGAAAGCTGATACAGAAATAGTTACAAGTGACTTCTCTAAGAAAGTAGAGAATTAGAGTTTGGGGAAGTCTGAGAAGCCGTCATCGGCTGCCATCATGACGTTGGAGTTCATGGTGAGATTTGTTAGGCTATTGAGGCTGATCTGCATGACCTCGTGAAAGTAATGGCTTCCAGTTTACTTCAGATTCTAAATCTTGTTTTAATTTTGTGCATTGGCAAACTTTAACCCAGAGCCTTAAAGCAAATGCTTATAATGACAACATAATTAAAATAAGTAAAGTACATGTTCTTATGCCTGAAAACACAAGGTCCTGACTTTCAAGCTCCAAACCACCTTTCTGTAGTTTTGTGCCTAAATTGGCCCCCTCCACTCACTCCCCAAAAGCTGTGCACGGAGCAAACATGACTATTCCTTCTGCTTTGTTCAAACCTCCTTCCTTCTTTCTTCCTAAGCTTCTCTACTTCTCTCAAGGTCCTGCCTGACCTTCCCCTTATATCCCAAGTAGAATTCGCTTACTCTTCTCTGTTGCATAATTTAGGATTGGATTTAGCTGTTTGTAACAGAACAGTTTATAGCAAGGGTTGAAAGAGATAAGGTTTTAAAAATTTTTTATTTTTATTATCTTATACAACGAGAAATTTAGAGGTTACGGAGTATTGACATGGGAAATCAACATGTGTCCTGCCATTATTCGCATGTGGCTTTTGTCATGGTTGCAATCCAGATGGCCCAAAAGCAGGGATCATATCACATTCTGGGTAGGAGGGAGAAAAGAGGGAGCCCCAGCAAATGTCTGCTTACATTTATTTCATTGACCAGTCTGAAGAGCAGAGCAATCCCTTGCTACAGTCCCTTTCTCATTCAGGAATTCTGAATTCTGGGTTTAGTTAATTGGTTTACAGTTTAACAATAGGTTTTTGGTTTGTAAATCTCTATAGAAGAAATTAGTAAGTGAGTAGGAGTAAGCATGTTGATGGGGTAAGTTAATATACAGTATCTGCCACGCTGTATTACTCAAAGTACTTTGAATATAGTATTTTCACAATGTATCATAATTATGTTCTTGTCTGTCTCACTGAATAGGATGTCAGAATTAGAGGGACAGTGGCATTATCTCATTTATCTTTCCATCCCAAACGTGTAGAAATAATGAACCCCACATAGGAATATATTGACTTTATTTATTTAGTGACAATTTGAGGTGTCATTGGTTAATAAAATTATATAGGTTTCAAGTTTACAGTTTTATAATGTATCATAGATATATTGCATTATGTATTCACCACCCAAAGTCACACCTTTTTTTGTCACTGCATATTTAACCCCCTTTATTCTTTCCTACTTCTTCCAGTCCCCTTTCTTCTGGTAACTGCCATACTGTTGTCTGTGTCTATGATTTTTTGTTTGTTTCTCTTGTTTGTTCATTTCTTGTTTTCAGTTTTATATCTCAAATATAAGTTTAATAAAATAGAACTAAGTATTATTGAGTAATTAGATTCAACTAGAATGTGAAAATCTGAACCCCCACAAAGGATGTGATGTTATGATATTAAGTGAATAAAATACTTGTGTCCATAGTTGGCAGTATGGATGGTACCAAATTAAACAGAGTAGAAATAAATATTATAACCACCCTGACTAGCTGAGGTCTGAGCATATAAATTATATTTCCAGATCTAAAGTACTTGAATATTTTATTGATAATTCTGTCCTTTGATTCAGAGAATAAATGATGATGCCATTAACACTCTATGCTTTTTTAAATGCCATTTCCCTCAATCTATTCTAGGACTGTTAGGTTTCTTTATTAGAGATATTAAATAAGATGAAACCATATTCTAAACTTTTCTCATTCAGTAATTTTGAATTCTGGGTCATGTCATATTATTTATCTTTAGAATCTCTATGAGAATTCTTTTTTCTCCAAAGAGGAGATGATTTAACAATCCAAACATACCACTTTATTTATCACAAAAAGGAATAGACTTTTTAGAATAAGAAGCATTTTCTAAATGGCTGACTAATTTGAAACTCTGATAGATTCCAGGGCTTTTTGAATTGATTCTTTTAAATTCACTTAATAATATACCTAATTTGTACCTTGCATTTTAGCAAGGCTATGTTTCTCTAACAGTCAAATTTCAAGACATCCTCAGAGAAAATTCACATCAGTTTTCTCTTGGTGGTTAGGTTTGGGATGCGTCCTCCCTTGGCACTGTCTCCATCCAGTTCCTTTCTGTTTCCTCATTTTCAATCCCTATTGTGTAAAAATATATTATATGATGTAGTAGTGTATCTCCTATAACTGCTGTTGTTCCAGAATAAAATAATTTTCTGTTCTTGCTAGTTCAAAGAAAAAAAAGGGAAAAGAAAAACTACTTGCAATTATTGAATAATCATTTGTTCTCTTCAAGTAGAAATAGTCAATGGTTTTAACTGATCGCTCTTTGAAATTAATAATCAAATTAGCCTTGGAACGAAATCCTTTAACTTAAAAATTATTGTATCATTATAAATAGCATTGTCATTTTTAGAAAAAATAATAAGTGGAGTTGCATGTTGTAATATGGGAAGTTTTCTTTTTTTCTTTTATTTTTAGGAGGTTTTCTTAACCAGTATATAATGTCTGTATAGAATTTAAGTAATTATTTGTGCTTTACACTTTAATTTCAAAGATACTTAAATCCATAAACCACATACCTTTTTTTATATTGAGTGTCATCCATATCTGGTTTTGCCCAAATTAACAAAGCCTTACTTGCTTTGCTCAGTTTTCAACTTAACTGTGACAGCAGAAATAGATGATAGATAGATAGATAGATAGATAGATAGATAGATAGATAGATAGACAGATAGATAACACAAGAAGGTGTTACTATTGGCATTAAACCACTTACTGAAAAAAATTTTAGCCATTTATGCTATTTGCTATTATTGGTTTATTATTGACTAATTGTTCATATTAAATTATTCCCATTTAGTTTAGAGAATTCAAAGGCATATTTTAGAAAAAAATGAGATGTTAATGACTGCATTTTTCAGGAATTGACCTTTTATGAGGACTATTTAGAAATGAGAGAGTATGAGCTGTCATCCAATAGATAAATCCTTATGCAAACATCCTCTTCGTGTAGTGTTTCACTTTTGTTTAGGTATATTGTAATATAAGTGTGCCTCTCTTCTCCACTTTGCCACCTTTCACCCATCTTTCTTATGCATGGCATTTCTTCTGCGTGTAGATAGCTGAGCTTGTGCGGAAAGGAGCCTGTGCTGTCTATCAAGGAAGTTCATTTTTAAAGTGGCCTTTATCTTCAATTTGGAACTTTAGAAAAATCATCTGGGTGTGTGTGTGTGTGTGTGTGTGTGTGTATGTGTCAGAGACAGAGAGAAAATCAGAGAGAGGGACAGACAGACGGGAAGGGAGGGAGATGAGAAGCATCAATTCTTTGTTGCAGCACCTTAGTTGTTCATTGATTGTTTTCTCATATGTGCCTTGACCGGGGGGCTACAGCAGACTGAGTGACCCCTTGCTTGAGCCAGCGACCTTTAGCTCAAGCTGGTGAGCCTTGCTCAAACCAGATGAGCCCGAGTTCAAGCTGGCAACCTTGGGGTTTCGAATCTCAGTCCTCTGTGTCCCAGTCCAATGCTCTATCCATTGCGCCACTGCCTGGTTAGGCATCTAGATTTTTGATTTTTCTGTTTCTTCACTAGTAAAAGGAATGGATTATGTTCATTTTATTTCTGAAACTAGAATGTCTGCCACACCAGCATAAAAACTTAATCTGTTGTATTTACTGCTGTATCCCAACACCTGAAAGAGTGCTTTAAATGCAGAAGTTTCTCAATAAATATTTGTTGAATTAAATAATGCATTCTAGTTACTCAAATTTAAATCCCAATTATTATTATAAAGGGATAAAAAACAATATTTCTAACATATGTGAACAGAGGAATCAAGAGTATACAACACAAACATCTTTAATCCCGCCACGCAATATGAGTAAGAGAACACCATCAATTTCTTAGAACTCTCCTGTGTGTTCATTCCTATTTCAGCCCCTTTTGATTTCCCATGAGCAGCCAGTTTCCAGCTTTTCTGTCTCTTATTCTTTTGTACTTCTTTACTGTTTTACCACATGTGAATATACTATTTCTGAAATATACACCATTCACTTTTATATAATCTGGGTTTTATAGCAATGGAATAATATTTCTTTTGTGATGTGATTTATGCTCAGTATTATATTTGTAACATTCGCCTGTGTTGATGTGAACATTATTTTATTCATTTTCACTCCAATCTCAAGTCTCTATTCTATTTTATTGGTCTGTTTCCCTACTCTTGTCCTTACTGACACTTTTAATTATAGTAACATTTTAAACAGCTCTCTATGTCTGGTGTGGATCCTCCCTGGTTCTCTTCCAGGTGTGTCTAGTCCTTCTCAGGTACTTCCTCGTACAGAAACAGTATATTCTGGTTACTCAAGGAATGCTACTAACCAAGAGTCACTTTATAATGAAGATTTCCCTTTGAGGATTTTTGAACCATCCCAGTACTGTGATTTGAGGGCACAAATTTGAGTAGGTCCAGCTCATCATTAGAAATTATAGGGGGAAAATATTTTTCCACCTCAGCCCTATAATAAGGGGAAGAAATGAACTTCTCTTGCTGCCTTTCTCTTGTGCATAGCAGGTTTGTTTTAGTGTAATGAACATTTTAGCATCATTCAGTGATCTTTTTTCAGCTCACTAATTTGGGCAGAGTTAACCACTCCCAACCCCATTCCTAACACTTTGTACCCACCAGACATTAAAAAGAAACCTCAAATTCACTTCTTTTGCCTTTTCTTTTACTTTTGTGGATTTCTGTTTCTCTTTTCAACCCAGTAGTGGGTTTGAAATGATGCTTTTCATATTCTATGCAGCAGTTTGAATTATTTTCAGTGAAAGAGTTACTGAGGAAATCAAATCCTCCATAATAACAAAAATGCATATCTCTATTTTGTTTTCTTTTTAAAAGAACAATCAAAATCTATCAAAAGTGACTGCAAGCTTACAGCCATTCTTTCAATATTTATTGTGTTAATTATGTATGTCCTATATATGCTGGGCATCAGGGACACAAAGGATGAAATAGGATCTGCCTTCCTGGAGCTCACAACCTCCAGACCTGGAGACTCTTGAAAACCAATCATGTAAAAACCTTGAAACCTAGTTATTTTGATAGAGAGTAGTTTTGTGGGGACTTAGTGGACCATTTGTAACTGGCTGTGAGCATCTGCGGCGAGCTTAACTGAGAAGGAAATAGATGAGCTGATTTTTGACAGCTCCGCAAAAAATTGGCAAAAGAATGGGCTTAAGGAGGCATTGCAAGTTGAAGAAAAACTAAAAGCAAATTTGAAGGTTCTAGAAAGAGTTAGGAATGTTGAGGATGCTGAAGATGTGGTAGGGATTTGGGATATGCATTTGGCAGGGTGTTGATAATGTTGGAAAGGTGGATTTTGAAGGTTTGCTAAATTTAGGCATTTGAAAGTTTTATAGTATGAAAAATATTCAGAAGGCCCTGGCTGGTTGGCTAAGTGAATAGAGCATCATCAGCCTGGCGTGGGGATGTCCCAGGTTCGATCCCCTGTCAGAGCACAGATGAAAAGCACCCATCTGCTTCTTCCCCCTCCCTCTTTCCCTTCTCTCTCTCTTCCCCTGTCACAGACAGTGGCTTGGTTGGTTGGAGTATCAGCCCCAAATGGGGGCAGGGGAGGGTTGCCAGGTGGATCTTGTTGGGGCACATGCGGTAGTCTGTCTCATTATTTTCCCTCATCTCACTTAAAAAAAAATTCAACAATCTGGAAATTTAATGAGGAAATGAAAATATATTAGAAGATATTTATGATACATTTTCTCTTAAAATAATTGGAAGACAATTGAACGGCTTTCTTATTTGAATAGAGATTTGTTCTTTTAACTTAATTATAAGTTAAAGCTAGTAATATAGGTAATTTAGATTTTCTCGCAAATGAATGTTTTATGGAAAATGGTTATATGCGTACACACACACACACATATATAATTTATATATATACTACTTCCCTAAACTCATGTTTTTTCCAGCTTCCTGTTGAATCATCAAAAATTAATGTGTACACACATTCATGTACTCAAAATCCAAAACCAAAACATTGAAAAAACTTGAGGTTTTCACACTGACTTTTTAGAGAGGATTTTTTCCTTTAGAATCTGAGACATTATTTTTCTTAGCACCTAGGAATAATAAATGCATGCAATTGTGCAGCACAAGAAGAACAATCTAAGGCACAGAAAGCCTTAAAAGGTGGAATGCCTGAACAAAACATTTGTTGACTCACCGTGTAGCTGAAAAGAGAGGACATTTGTCAAAACAGGTGAGCTTGCTAAAGCAGTGTGAGAACAGGTGACTGAGGAGAGCATAATGAGCTTGCCAAGGGAATCAGATAATATAGTATTGCTGTGCTCTAAGGAGACATGAGGAATCCACAGGAGATGCTGAGCCACATTATCGACCAGCATCATTGCCAGGGGTGTGTTAGGAAATTGAGAAGCCAGCCATGTATGGCAAGAACATAAAATATCCCAGGAGTCACTGTGGAGAATATGTGACCCCAACATCTTAAAGGGAAAGACAAAACCAGAGGTAAGTTCATTGTATTTGCTCCAATGAACAAAACTTTTGACTATCTGCTGAGGGCGGAGTACAGATTAATGTGCTGATATGTTAAAGAAGTGAAGAAAAGAGTCTCAGCCTTTAGGGGTTTACTGTCTAGGACCATGATATATGCAGATATATATATTTTAATACTGTGAAAAGAGATACAAGGGTGTCATAATGAATATGAAAAATAAGTGCTAAATTTTTAAAATACGTTGGTTATAGTGAGAAAAATAGATGGTCAAAGCTTAAAAGAAGAGGTTGCACTAGACTAGAGTTTTGAAAGCCAAGTATATCTCAACCCGGGAGGGCAGAGATCTCGTGTGAGTCACTTCCTTCCACTCCGCCATAGCAGGTATCACATCAGTCATGTCTCAATACAGTGTTTCCAGGAGACCCCAAGTTTCATCACTAATGTCACTAGAGTTGAAAAAAATGTTTACCCTTTCTGATTCGCACAGAGAAAAGAAAACAGCATTTCAGGCATAAGGTAGAACATGTGCCAAATATTGGCCTTGGGATTTGAGTTCTAGAAAAAGTAAAAAAGTCAGGATTTACATTGAATGATAAAGGAAGGGAATTTGGGTAATTACAATGTGGCCTAATAGTAATGGGTCATAAGTGCCCAGCTGAGGATATTAGTCTCACACAGGTGCCGCGAATTAGTGGGTTCTTTATTTTAAACCACTTAATTGAGATATGGTCAACATGCAGGAAGCTGTACATACTTAGTGCATACAACTTGAGCAGTTTGGAGATAAGTATATGCCCATGGATCCACAATCTATGCTATAAACATTCATCACCTCCAAAAGGTTTCTTCTGCCTTCTTTATTTATAATAATAATTATTATCATTATTTATTTTGTGTATGTGATAAAAATACTTAACAAGCAGTCTATTCTTTTAGCAAACTTTTAAGTATACAATGCATTATTGTTAACTGTAAGCTTTATGCTCCACAGTAGCTCTCTAGGATTTATTCACCTTGTATAAATGAAACTTTGAACACTTTGACTAATACTTCTCATTTTCTGCTCTCACCTTGGCAACCACTGTTCTACTCTTGGTTCTGTAAGTTTGACTGTTTTAGATTTCTCATTTCAGTGATACCATGTAGTCTCTGTCCTTCTGTGTCTGGTTTATTTCATATAGTATAATCTTCTCCAGGTTCATGCATGTTGTTATAACCAGTGTTTTTATTTTTTAAGCAACTGCATGAAAAGATAATTGAAACAAAGTTAGATTGTTATTATAGGAAAGGGAATTTATGTGGGGATTTGTCATTATTTCAGAGCTTAGCCCCTAAAACATCCCCAATAATTTTAGAATGTTTCAGTTCATGTGGCAGAGCTCATTTTTGTTACTATAGAATGAGCAAATACTGTCCCCAGGCCCTTTGCAGCTATGGAATGGGTACATTTTCTAGAAGGTTACCCACGAGGAAGTCTGGTCCACACTGGATTCAATCTGAGAACAGCTGCAGTTGGTAGGATCAGTGGCACCATCAGCAATTGAAGGAGCTGCTACTTCCTGTTTCCAGAGAAAGCAGAGGCAGCAAGCAGGATACCAGGATCAGGGCAAGTGGAATTGGCAGAGCGAGGAGTAGTGTCTATGCCCAATCCAGACGAGATTATCGGCCATCCTTGCAATGTTATACAGCAGTTTCCAGCTCTCTCACAGTCATGGTTTGACTACCCTTTCAACAAATGCCGTTTTTGTGGAAATTGACCAGAATTGGTTTCTGTTGCTCGCAGATCTGATCCAGGGGCATTTTGGTGAGTATTGAAATAATTTAGCCATATATAAGTGAGCTCCTGAGCAAGTATGGTGGGAAAAGTAATTTTCAGGGAAAAATGGAAAGTTGGAGTATCTGATTGTGTATAAAAATTAAGGGTGGGAAAGTTTTTAAGTACTGGGATGAGCTAGTGGGAAAATACTGGAGGGCATTAGTGGGAGGTTGGTTAGTGGGTTGTAATGAGCACAGTAAGTTATTTCTGAATTTGCATATGATTTTCTTTGAGATTAGGCCATCTGTGCCAGCTACTTAATACCCATTGAAATTAGGTTCCTATTCTCTCACAGAGACTGGGATTTTGTGGTTCTATCACCCTTCATTTAAAAGGAATGACTCTTAGGTCCTTTAGATAGACTTTGTTGGATTGTAACCCTGGCAAGAAGCTTTTTACGAGATTTACATTTCCAAAGGGCAGAGAAAGAACTTAGAAGTTTTTCTAAAGTAAATGTTCTAACAAAAGGGAGAGAAAGGCAGAGTTAGGAAAAGCTTGTCTCAGGTTTAGTCAAACTGAGGGTCACCCCTAAATTCCTAATCAGTTTCCTGGTGAATCCCAGAAAGGGGAAAGAAAAACACACACAAAAAAATGGAAGTTATTTTTATTCCCCATTAGATTAATGAAATATGTAGACACAGAGTCAGAAATAGTATTGTTACATAATATATATAGAACTCCTAGACTTATTGCACACTTGGTGTGGCTACTGAGATTCATTACTATACATCAGAAGATTTTTTTTTCATTTACTTACTTCTTAGAGAAATTTTTAAAAAAACTACTTATAGCTCTCCCAAACTACCAGCACAGTCACAAAGTAATAGTCAGTAATCACTAATACTAAAGATTCCCATTTTTTTAAATTATATTATTCACATCTATGTAAATGTGGTAAAAGCTACAGGACACTAGCGTTTTTTTCATTCTGTGTAGGAAAATCAGGAAATAGAACAGTAAGGACTGTAAATTCAGTAACCATTTTTAAGAAAGACAATAATTTAATATTTATGAATGTGGTTAAGAGAGAATAAATATCCACTAGCCAGGGCTAGTTACATCATTGGATACAACATCCTTCTAGCATACCACTGGTTGCGGGTTCTACTCCTGGTCAGGGCATGTTGGAGAAGCAACCAATGAGTACACAATTAAATGGAACAACTAAGTGAAACAACAAGTTGATGCTTTATCCTCTCTTTTTTCCCTTTTCTCTCTTTCTCTCAAATCAGTGAAAAAATAAAAATAATGTAAATAAATGATGAATTTTTAATTAGTGTGACTATATTATAAGGGATGGTTACTGTATATGCATATAAATGAATATATATTTAAAGTGTGTTAGGATATCGGTTTCAAAAATGGTTTAAGAAATTACAAAATGACAGATGAGTAAAACATGAATAAATTACAAAACTGCTCCTAAATTACATTTATTTCCTATTTTCTAAATAATTTTCTGATTAATCTCAATGTTAGTAGATCTATAAATTGAAATTTTAGTCTAGTATTTTCATTAGAAGTTGAACTAATTTAAATTATTAGGTTAAAAAAATTCTTTTAAGTGAGAGGAGGAGAGATAGTGAGACAGATTCCCACACATGCCCTGACCAGAATCTACCTGGCAACCCCCGTCCAGGGCTGACACTTGAATCAGATGAACTGAGTTATTTTTAGTGCCCGAGGCTAACATGATCAGACCAAACAAGCTATCTTCAGTACATCAGGCCAACGAGAGGATGAGAGGATGGGATCAGAGAAGGGAAAGAGATTAGTGAAATTATATATATATATATAATATTAGTGAAATTATATATATATATGATATATAACCCAGCGTTTTAGAGAGCAGAAAAGCAAATCCTGGAGGGAAGGGAAGGAGGGAGTTAGGGGAGGGGAGAAATGGGGTATAAATAGGGACACAGGTAGGGGGTGAGGGTGTTCAGTGGGACACTTGAATCCATGTAAACACAATAAATTAAAATTAATAAAAATTAAAAAAAATAGTAAATAATACAGCATTCTGCCTGACCAGGCGGGGGTGCAGTGAATAGAGCATCAGACTGGGAAACAGAAGACCCAGGTTCGAAACCCCAAGGTCACAGGTTCATCCAGCTTGAGCACAGGCTCACCAGCTTCAGCGAGGGAGAGGTCGCTGGTTTGAGCGTGGGATCATAGACAAGACCCCATGGTCACTGGCTTCAGCTTAAAAGTCACTGGCGTGAGCCCAAGGTCGCTGGCTTGAGCAAGGGATCACTTGCTCTGCTGTAGGCCCCCGGTCAAGGCACATATGAGAAAGTAATCAAGGAACAACTAAGGAGCTGCAACGAAGAATTGATGCTTCTCATCTATCTCCCTTCCAGCCTGTCTGTTCCTATCTGTCCCTCTCTCTGACTCTCTCTCTGTCTCTGTAAAAATAAAATACAGAATTCTTAGATAAACCTAAAAATATCTGAAGCAAGGGAATTAAGATGTTCATTGAATATGTTCACTGAATTTTAGTTTCAGCAGGTGTCTTTCTATTTTTATGTTAGATTTGAATATGACCTATTGTCCTTGTTTTTTTTCACCCCCTCTTACTCTCTTATTGAATTATTGATGGGAAGGGGAGAAGGTGTTAAAAAAAGATCATCTTTCTTTTTTATTCTGTTTGTATCTATGCTCAAAAATGAGGATAGATACCTATGTCCTTGGTTATTGCATTGATTAATAAAGTATATATTCAAGTATAGCTTTATTTATGCAATAAATGGTTATTGAAGTTGTATGTATATAACTAGAATTTTTAAGACTTTAATTTTTTTTTCAGAGACAAAGAATCAGAAAGAGGGATAGAGACAGACAAACAGGAACAGAGAGAGATGAGAAGCATCAATCATTAGTTTTTTCTTGTGACACCTTAATTGTTCATTGATTGCTTTCTCATATGTGCCTTGACCATGGGGCTACAGCAGACCGAGTAAGCCCTTGCTCGAGCCAGCGACCTTGGGTCCAAGCTGGTGAGCTTTACTCAACCCAGATGAGCCCGTGCTCAAGCTGGTGACCTCGGGGTCTCAAACCTGGGTCCTCCGTATCCCAGTTCAACACTCTATCTACTGCGCCACCACCTGGTCAGGAGAATTTTTAAGACTTTAAACATGTTAAATATGCATAGGAGTGGCTCTGTATGAGTTTGCGTTCAGTCTCTAGAGAAATTTTCACTTCATTTTAGTCACTTCTGTCTTGGTCAAGGATCAAAGTTACATCTTCACTCTTTCATTCCTTTACCCTCTGTTTCTGAGTTTGCAAGTCTGAAGTATGGAAAAAAGGGAAAAATATGGTTCTGCATAAATGATCCCTTTATTAAAAGGGTTTGTCTGTGTCTTTCTTTCTGATTATTGTGGGTACCTGTGAAAGGACTGACAAATGGATTTTTCCATTAAGAATTCACTTACTGTTTGGGAAAGGTAATAAATATTGTAAAATAAATGGGAATTGGTAGTAACTGAGTATTTCACTATTTCACCTGATAATATACATCTTTCTACAGAAATGTGTTGCTATAATTCACACTATAGATGAATAAACTGAAGTTTAGAGAAATCTGGAATTTGGCCGAGATTGAGCAGAATGAAGTCTGATTTCTAAATCAATAGACTTTATTTTATAATAAGCTGCCTCCTATAACAATAACAGCTCACATTTATTAAGCACGTATCATGTGCCAGAAATTCATTTAAATATTTTAAAAGTATCAGTGCTCTCCAACCACTCCTCCACTTGACTAATTTGGAATTATGACTAATTAGATATAATGAGAAAGAGCTCACATCACAGGAAACCATGGGGTGTCTGAGAAAGAAAGGATTTTAGAAATTTATAACATTTGGGCTTAATATACTGATGTGGGTAATTTCCATGGTGGTAAATCTCTGACTGGTTATGCTAATCTTATCTAGAAGGAAGATAAGCTAGGATGAAGCCTAAACTGTAACTGAAAAAGAAACAGCAGTCACTCATTAGATACTAGGGCAAAACATTGTTTGAGTCATTTTTGTTGTTTGGACAATGTTCAGGTTTTTTACTGTAGTTAGGCATGATTATAGAGTGGTTTTGTTTTGGTCTTGATTCATCATAGTCACATAGCCCCAGATGGCCATTACAGAAGTTGATGTTCTGTAAAATGGTTTATGTTCAAAAGTAGAAAACCAAGGCCAATTCGATAATATAGGACCAGTTCCAGATGTCAGGGGCCACTTATCTCTTTCTTAGTCCCCCCTTGCAGGCCAAGAGCAGATGACATTGGGCCACGGCATTAATCCTTGACATCCAGAGTTTCACCGTTGTTTAGATTTTGTTGATCAGGAATTTCTTTGGAGAATATAATTTGTGGTTGGACTAGAGAATCTCCTTTTGTTATAGAATAAGTTGAATTCTTTGATAGGACAATAGCTGCAGGGCCATATTTAAGATCCTGAACAGAATGCATTGGCTGAATGTACTATCAACAGTGATCAAAACCAAAATGATTACTAGTCCTAGAAATAAGTTTGAAGTCAGGAGACTATATTATGAATACCAGGCAGTATATCTGCTATGTTTAAAAAAGAGTTAGTGTAGACTTACTTGCTATATTAAAATATTGAGAGGAAACTCATTAATAGCTATAAATAGGTATTAAATTATAATGAATTAGTAAAATAAAACACTTTTCATCCAGTTAAAAATGGTATTGTAGAAAACTATTATTAGCATTGAGCGATACTTATGATATACATGTAAGTGAAAAATTCAGGTTACCAAACAGAATATTGCCATTTAATATAAATGCATAGAAAATGTGTGGAAATAAGTTTATGAAAGTGTTAATAGTTATATCTAAGAGGTGTGCATGTGGGAGATTTTAAATTTACTTTGCCTTTTGACTTATCTCTAGGTTCTCATTTATTGTAGTCAAAAATATTGCTTTTTAAATGGGTAAAAAAAGATAAGCAAATGTTTCTTTGCACAGTAGAGTGAGTCATGGTTGATTTCTATTTCCTTTTTTATACATTTTGTGATTTTTAAAATATCCTATAATAAATTATCAATATTATCAACTAAAAAAAAGAACACAGAAATAAGTTAACATTGAAAAAGTCTCAGTGTACATAAAAATATAAAATTGTGAAACTAATAAGGTCAGGAATAACTCAGTTCAAATGCAAAGTACTACTTATACTGAAGTGACTGATTATTTTAACTTTATACCAAGATTTAGTACTAGGTGAGTCTGGATTCTGATTACTCTTCATTTTTAACTGTTCAGTGGAGGAAGGAAAGCTCATCTCTTTAATTTTTAGTTAAAAATATATAATATTTTGAATTTTTGTTAAATTCAATATTCATATTTGTTGCTTCTACAATTATGTGATCATATCTGAAAACATATAAAATTTTATTCCTCTCTTTCAATACATAAGGCTTTTTGTGGTAATTACTTCCTAAATCTTAGTAAGTTTTAAGAGGATTTTAGGGAGAAGAGAGAAAAAGAAGGAGCTGGAGAGAAGCAGGAAGCATCAACTCATAGTAGTTGTTTTTTGAATGTGCCTTGACTGAGCAAGCTCAAGGTTTCGAGGTGGCAACCTCAGCATTCCAGGCTGATGCTTTATCCACTGCACTACCACAGGTTACTGCAGGCTAAATCTGAATCATTTTGAATAATGGTAGTACTAGTTAGACTCTTATTCTATTCATGACCTCAGTGGAAATTTTATAAAAATCTTCTCTTTAGTTGTTTAGCCACTAATTCTTTTTATTTTTTTAATTTTAATTTTTTTTTTATAAAAGTCTTTATTTATTTTAGGAGAGAGAGAGAAGGGGAGAGGAGCAGGAAGCATCAACTCTCATATATGCCCTGACCAGGCAAGCCCAGGGTTTCAAACCAGTGACCTCAGCATTCCAGATCAGTGCTTTATCCACTGCGCCACCACAGGTCAGGCTAATTCTTTTAACATATATTCTAACAGCAGGGTATGGGTATTTTAGAACATGCTAAAATGGTATTATGTTTTTATCTTAATAGTTTAAATAACTAATTGATATCAAATTTAATGAACATTATGGGAGATTATTTATTATTTCACCAAATATAATCCTAATCTTTTCCTATCCTTACATTCTCAGAATATATATGACTCAAATATAATACATTATTTTAAAATAGGATGGAATTAATCTGAATTCTATGCTGATTTTTGTTTAGGATTTTTTGCTTCTTTGTATTTGAATTTGTAGAAGTTTTCTTCCTATAGTTTTATTGTCTGAAATCATAGATTTATACTGGGTTTATTCAAAGAGTTGGGATTCTTTTTATATCACTTTGTTAAGAACTGAAAAAATTTTGAGAATTTTACCTTTCAAGTTAAGTTAGCTTACCACAGTTTCAGGACCTCTTACAGAAGACAAGAGACTCCTGGATAGGTGACAAAAGACAACATATGACTTACAATAATAGCAATAGCTAAAGCAGCATACATTCTATGTAGCTCCCCTAAGCCCTAGTTACCACAGGACAGCCAGATGAGTGCCAGGTGATGCCTGTACACACAGTGGGGTATGTGATAGGAGAACCTGGAGTACAGGAATCCCAATCTTACATGGAGACCTGCTAGCAAACCATGCAAGCCCGTGATGGCGAACCTTTTTATAAAAACCGCCCACTTTTGCAGTGCTGGTCAACCTGGTCCCTCCTGCCCACTAGTGGGCGTTCTAGCTTTCATAGTGGGTGTTAGTGGGTGAGAGGGACCAGGTTGACCAGCACTGCAAAAGTGGGCAGTTTTTATAAAAAGGTTCGCCATCACAGATGTAAGCACAACTGCTCCAGAGGGAGAAATTATTTTTATCGTATTGGACAGTTATTTTAATACTTCTTCAGTTGTAGATGGTGTCTCTGTCATTCAAAGCTGCTATACAAAGAACTTTGAAAAGATTGTCTAAAGCAAATTAGATATCACAGAATAATTTCAACTTTTTTCATTGATTATAAAGATTACTTTTTATAGTTTCATCATGCATAATCATGGTCCTGAAATACCATGTAAAGTAATGACTGCATAAACTCTCTTTCTCTCTTTCAGATAGATCTTACAATTTGAATTCACTTTTAAAATCAACTTATCTATACATATATTATTATGAATTTTTCATTGTTTAATGACAAGTTTTATATTGCACTCTCCATTCTTGAGCTTACACTTGCTTCATCTCATATTTACATGTAGTATAATTTTTAGAAATTTTTTTATTGAAGTATAATTAGTACACAATATTGTTTGTTTCCAGAGTTCAAGTCATCAAAATTTCATTAATGACATTTATCATATCCTTATTTTCCCTCTTTAAATGCTTTAGAATTGATTCCTATTCATTTCTTTTATGCATTTAACTTGGCTCATTAGATACTGTCCTTGTCGCACTCAGAAAGTCTGGAGTAAACATGAGTTTATCACTTTTGTTTTGTTTTGTTTTGTTTTTAGCAAGAAAAACAGAGAGATAGGAAGACAGAGAAAGGAACAGACAAACAGGAAGGGAGAAAGATAAAAAGCGTCAATTTTTGGTTGAGGCACCTTAGTTGTCCATTAATTGCTTTCTCATATGTGCCTTGACTTGGGGGCTACAGCGGAGACAGTGACCCCTTGCTCAAACTAGCGACCTTGGGTTCAAGCTGGTGACCTTTGGGCTTAAGCCAGCGACCATGGGGTCATGTCTATGATCCCGTGCTCAAGCCAACAAGCCCATAATCAAGCTGATGAGCCCGCGCTCAAGCTGGCGACCTCTAGGTTTTGAACCTTGGTCTTCAGCATACCAGGTTGGTGCTCTATTCACTGTACTACTGCCTGGTCAGGTTGTATCACCTATTATAGAATCTGAAATAACAGAACTTTGTGCTTCTCAATGGAATGCACTGTTGCCATTGATGATACATGATGGTGTCCCAGGTGTTATGTGAAGGGCAAATATAGCACTCATCCTCTTTCTTAAGAGTCAATTTTGAACAAAAGTGGTATGCTTATGTTTTTAAATACTAAAACATTTAAACATATAGTATGGATCAGAATAGAAAATCTTTATGAATTTTTAGGATGAACAATAAAAGTAATTTGAAAATTCCTCTATGTCATAGGAAATTTAGGCTTTGTTCTTTAACTTCACTAAGGATATTTTCCCCTTTTCATAGTCATTAATGATACTCTGTTAAAAATGTTTGAGAATAACTTAGATAAACTTTATATTCCAGTAACATTTATTTCTTTCCATGTCTTCATTATAAGCTTTGGAATTACATGTCTCAGAATTCATGATATTATAATTAGTCTTTCTTGTATTGCTAAGGTATTTTATGCTAAGATAGACTTTGGCAAAAATGGTTGAGAGGATTACTGTACTAAGCAAGACAGCTGCATTAGAATTAAATATCTCATTCTACTTGCTAATTGGAAGGATTGGTGATTTTTGAGGTATTAAAAATGTTCCTTAATTCTATATATATATATAGAATATATATATATGCATGTACATCTGTGCATTTGTATGTATACAAACACAGTTGGGATAAAAATCTCACACGTATTAAGTGCTTATTTTGTATCTGTCATTCTTCTGAAAACTACAGTTATTTATTCATTTTAATCAGGCAAATGTACAAATTTGTCCTTTATTTTATCTTAAATAGACTTAGCATTTTATTTACCATTATTCTTTTAAATCATTGTTTTAATCTGTATAGTATTCTATATATCAAAATATTTAAAACAATTATTCTGTCCTCAAATTTTTAGATTATTTCCAGATTTTAATTATTATAAATATTATTCACTATTTGTCAATATAATATTAGCATCATATATAATATTTTCTGCTCAACTCTGCCTTTTTTAACACATTGAGTTGCTAGATAAACATATATGATTTTTTTTAATGCTAATGATGCATTTTTTTTCTTTCAGAAAACTAGTACCAGTTGGCAAATAAAAATACTTTACTAGACTTTTTTTTCTAAACCTTAACTGTATTTCTTTAACAGTATTCTTGCCCTTTAAAATGTCCTTGCCAATTTCAAAAGCTACTATATATATATTTATATATATATAGAGAGAGAGATTTGAGCAATTCCAATGCTACTTCCCCATAAGAGGCAAGTAGCTCTTCCTAAGCACAAGAGAAAGCCCTTCATATCATATGACCATACAACTCTGGATATGGCCAAAGGGGTTGGGGAGGCGGGGGAGTGATGCACCTAATTTAAAACAAGTTAACTAGATTTTTTTTCAGTGAGTAACATTGATACATGAAAACTGGATAACTTAATTGGAAACTCTAAAGCAAATACCATCGTAAGCCAAGAATTCATGTTATCATTTAAGGAAAGTTATGGTTGAGCCTGTGCAAGTCTGTCAGTGAGTGGAGAAGTGGATTTTCAGGAAAATAATGCAGCAGATTCACTTAGAGAGCAAAAGACAGAGTGGGGCTCCAGGAGGAGAAGAAAACAAAGAGGCTGGTCTACTGATGCTTTATTACTTCTCTGAATCCTGAATATGTTTTCTAATATTGTGTTCCATGTAATTATTTTGTATCCTTTTTCTATTAGACATATAAACTGCCTGTTTTTAAACTTTACCATAATGGGATTCCTTAAGACATATTAATTAATAGATAAAGTAGGGAGGCAATCAGAGTTTATTTGTCCCTGAATCTCTGAATCAGTATGATCAGTAATCATCTCACTTATGTGAGCCAATACAGCTATTTGCTGGCAACCTCAGATTCCCTAAATTCTAGGTGGATTTATTGGAGTTGCTGTGACCACCATTCCAGAAGATTAGAAGGATGTGGGTAGAGTCCTTTGCAGGCAAGGCAATGCTATAGATGGAGTGCTGGAGAGACAGGTCAAGGTCATGCTGTTCAGCTATCTTAGGAAGAAAGAGTGGAAGGATGTGCTAGCTAGTGTTAATTAGGAAAGTCACATCTAAGAAATAGAAATATGGTTATGTTGAACCTATCAGTGGGATGCTTTCTGGAGATGATTATGATAAAATGTTTTTTGAGAAAATATGTTCACTCTCCTCAGGCTTTGTTTTTTATTGTAAAAAAAAGGGGGGGGATACAGGGTCACAGGGATCAAATAGACAGCCATCAGAGGGAAGGGGAAAGAGGAGATTAGATCAAAACAGGTGAAGGGATAAGCCAAAAACACATATACATAACACATATATACAGACAACAAGGTAGCAGAGGGAAAGGGGGGGGGTGGAGGTGACAGGGACAAATAGGGGTGGGAAGAGACGTGGGGGATATGAGGGGCACAATGCGATGTGCATATGGGGTTATATTGAGTGGGACACTTGAAATTATGTCAACACAATAAATTTTAAAATAAATTAAAAAAAACAAAAAGCATGGGATGTCAAGAAGCCTAGGTTGTTTCTTTATTCTATATATCTCTATGCATTTTAGTAAATTAACTAGCTTTCTTATAAATTATTTTTTTCTTTTAGTCAATTTGGGAGAAAAATATCTGATCTCCTACTTCACAAATTTATTAACTGGAGAGAAGGAAATAAAGATTCTAAAATTATCTAAAAATTAAAGCACTAATGTCATTTATTTATTATATTGTTATATTAGGGAGACCATCTTGTTAGAATTTGACCACTGATACTAAATGGTCAAGTTAACATTGGAGTTAACAGTAATTTCTGTGTAATTCAGTCTGAAAAGGTTAGCAGAATGCTGATGAGTGCTTCTTTTTGAGCCTGGCAGCTAATAGCATACTAAAACCTACTATTAGTGCTCTAAAAACTGCAAAAATGTATACTTGCCAAAAGGTTTTGGCCAGTTGACATTCAATTATTTTCAGCTGGCTGAACATGGCTAAATTAGTGGGGTTTTTTTTTGAAGATTAAACTTTTTTGAATGTTTTTCATCAAGATCATAGTTAGTCTTTTACTTCAACTAATCAGATTAGCTAACAGAGCATGCTGTAATAGTAAGCTGAATGATCAGATAACAACATGACAAGAGGTAAAAATATATTTCTTAGAAGTTATTCTATCAGTTATTTTAGTCCTCACAAGATCCTTTTAGACATTCACAGCTGAATGACTATTTTAGATTAATAATCACTTTATTTTTTTATTTATTCATTTTTATAGAGGAGAGGGAGAGACAGAGAGAGAGAGAGAGAGAGAAGGGGGGAGGAGCTGGAAGCATCAACTCCCATATGTGCCTTGACCAGGCAAGCCCAGGGTTTCGAACCGGCGACCTCAGCATTTCCAGGTCAATGCTTTATCCACTGCGCCACCACAGGTCAGCAATAATCACTTTATTTTTATATCTTCACATTAAATTGACTATATTTGACAATGATTTGCATTATGTCAGGATGACTATACAAGCAGTATAGTATATAAGCAAAATATACTAATGTTATCCTGATCTTATAATTTCTATAAAATATAATTTAATATCATAATCGGGTATAGAATTAGTATATGTTTTTGATTCATAAAATAATTCTAAGAACACTTATATGAAAGTAAAAAGGTTAATTCTTAAAGAATTTTATTATTTATAAATGTTTATGAACATAGCTAGTAACCAAATTGTTGCTTTAAGACCTGTATAAGAGTATTAAAGCATAGTTAGAAACTATAAATAATGTTTGCAATGATAAGAATATAAGTAGTAGTTTTATACATTGTAAATTGTATTTCAATAATAAAAATTATTCACTTCATTTATCCATGTGGAATCCCTTCTTCTTAACATAGTTTTACTTTAAAAAATTAGTTTTTTTGGCAGAGACAGAGTCAGAGAGAGGGACAGGGACAGTCAGACAGATGAGAAACATCAATTCTTCGCTGCAGTTCCTTAGTTGTCCATTGATTGATTTCTCATATGTGCCTTGATGGAGGGGCCACAGCAGACCAAGTGACTCTTTGCTCAAGCCAGTGACCTTGGGCTCAAGCTGGTGAGCCCTGCCCAAACCTGATGAGCCTGTGCTCAAGCTGGTGACCTCAGGGTCTTGAACCCAGGTCCTTCACATCCCAGTCCAACGCTCTATCCACTGTGCTACCGCCCTGTCAGGCCTTCTTAACATAGTTTTAACTGTCTTTTCATGTAATCTCTTACTGTATTTTACTGGTAAGTTGTACTCTGATGTGTTTTTGAAATAATTTAAAATTTTTATAGTAGTACAATTAATTCTGAATGAGAGCCCTAGAGCTCTTACAAGAATGCTTCTCTTATATATAATTAATTTCAAATTAACCTTTTAGTAACATAGTAATATATTACCCTTTTAATACTCTTTTAATAGCATAATAATATATTATTATTATTTAATAATAATATAAATTACTTTTTTAATCAACTGTATCCATAATACAAGAAAATTAAGACCTAATTTTGCAGTAAAATTTTTCAGTTTAGTTAGGGGGCTATATATTGTCATGGATTTGGAATTAAAAATTAACGTAAAATCAATTACTGACAAGATGAAAATATTTTAATCTTAAATTTTCATAACTTCATGTGAATTTTAGTACTTCCTTCTCTCCCCCACGTCTACGAAAAATTCAGAAAGTGAATCACAAGGACAACTAAAATATCACTCTAAATCATTACAAAAGAAATGATTTCTTCCTCGGTGCTTTAGTAAAATTATAACTAATATGTGCATCTTAACCAATATGAAGCTTTTGTTCTTTGGATTTTCATGTCAAACAAACATTAAAACATCAACTGGATGATTATAGGTTCTCTGGGAGATTGCTTACATGTATTTGTTTTGGAATTATTCAGCAGGCAGTGAAGGCTCTTTTGATTTTCTCCTCAGTAGAATTAATTACTTTATAAGTTATTGCAAGAAATTTTATAAGATGTTTCTGGCCAGTGGTGAGCCGGGTGTTTTGGTAGGGGAAGAATTTGATGGGGAAGAAGAATATTGGTGGCCTAATATTGAGGCTGAAATCTAGTAGAGTGGATAATAAAAATTGATAATAGAGATTGTGCAAAAGAAAATGCTAATTGATTTGGTATACTAAATAGTGAAAAAGATTCTCCTTCATGATACCAGGAGTATAGCCAAATTAGAGATTGAAATAAGTAAAACAGGCTTGAGAGCAGATAAAGCAGGAAAAACTAATTATTTAATTGGACAAAAATGGAATTGGTGGCAATGCCAATGTGTAAAATAGTAAATACAAGTATTTGAAGTGATGGTATTAAACAAATTAGGGGTAGAATAGAGAGGAAAAGTAAGAAGACCTAAAACTACCCAGTTAGTATAAAATTAAAACACGGCACATGAAAGTATTGCAGAGGGGGAACCCTGGGGATTCCAGTGTTTTCGGAGACAGAGATAAGATGGTGGAAAATTAAGGAAAAAAAGTGTGACCTGTTTACTGGAAAGCTTAACTTCAAATAATTTTAGTGGATGTTTGAAGATTTCATGGGAAACATTGGAATGGCAAAGTGAAGAAGAGAGGAGATGATAAGAAAATTGGAGCAGAAGTAATAGATTGCTTCCCTGATGAGTTTAGAAGAAAAGATATAAAGTAAAAGTTTCTTAAAATTTAGTGCACTTTTTGTTTCTGCATTTTTTCTTCTGGGTTGAAATGAGCATATGTCCCCTAGAAAAGACAGGACCTGTGAGGTGGAAGTGCTGACGACCTGTAGAGGGAGAGTAAGAAGTACAGAGAATGTATAGTATTCAGATCACAGGGGACCTTAAGAAGGGCTTCAATAGCAAAACTTCCTCCAGATTTAGGTATCCTTTCAAATCAGTCAAAAATGGGTCACAAACTATAGAAGGGACAGAATGAGAAGAGGTGCTACATGTTTTTTTGTTTGTTTGTTTTTACGTTTTTGTCTGTTTTTACCTTCAAATTTACTCTCCCTCATTTGTATCACCTGTTGGGGAGGACAGGAAGGGAGAAATGACTTTCATGGATTGCTTCTGCAAGGAATGCCTGGAGTTGGACGAATTGAGATGGGCTGTTTGCCTGGCCCCCTGATTGCCAGGATCAGTCTGTGCACCAGCCCTCCTGCCTCTATCTCTTCAATAAACAGTCTCCCTATAATATTTTTCTGACTTTCAATGCCATCTATTTCATACCAATATCATAATTTATAAACAATGTTTTCTATTTTTTAAATTTTATTTAGAAAATTAAATGTAATGGGGTGACATTGATCGTTTAGAGTACATAAGTTTCAGGTAAACATTTCTATAGCATCTGAAATGTTGATTATGTTCTGTACCTATCACCCAAAGTCAAATCACTTTCTGTCACCACATACTTGTTCCTCTTTACTCCTCTCCCTCTTGTACTGAAAGAGAGAGAGAGAGAGAGACAGAGACAGAGACAGAGAGAGACAGAAAGACAGAGAAAGAGAAACAAGAACATTGAGCTGCTCCTGTTTGTTCCCCGAACAGGAATCAAACCAGCAATCTCTATGCTCCGGGATGACACTCCAACCAACCAAGCTATCCAGCCAGGACTTAACTCTTTATTGAATTTTTTAGAGAAACAGAGAGAAGGGAGAGAGAGGAGAAGGGAAAAGGAAGCATTCATTTGTTGTTCCATATAGTTGTCCAATCTTTGGTTGCTTCCCATGTGTACCCTGATCGGGGATCCAACCTACAAACTTGTAATTTTAGGACGATGCTTTTAACCAACTGAGCTAACCAGCCAGGGCCAGAAGAATGTTTTCAAGACTAGAAGAAGTGAAGGAAGGGAACAATATATCTGTAAAAACTCTAAGTCACTGGCTGGCTAGCTCAGCGGTAGAACATTGGCCCTGCGTCTGGAATTCCAGATTTCAATTCCTGGCCAAGGCACACAGGAGAAGCGTCCATCTGCTTCTTCATCTCTCCCCCTCTACTTTCTCTCTATCTTTCTCTTCCCCTCCTGCAGCCAAGGCTCCACTGGAGCAAAGTTGGCCTGGGCGCTGAGGATGGCTCCATGGCCTCAGCCTCAGGCACTAGAATGGCTCTGGCGGCAGTTAAGCAAAGCCCCAGATGCCAGATGGGCAGAGTATTGCCCCCTGGTGGGCATGGCAGATAGATCCTGGTCGGCTGCATGTGGGAGTCTGTCTCTCTGCCTCCCGGCTTCTCACTTCAGAAAAATAGAAAGAGAAAAACAAACAAAACTCTAGTAGAGTGATCCAGAGTATAGATTCTGGATGAAAAGAAAAATTATGAAAGAGTGGAAGGTGTGGTTTAAGGAAATTTGTTAGAGACCAGGTTGTTTTAGCTATAGCTAGGCTTTTCTTTATAAAAAAAATTCTACCATCTTACAGCCTTTACACATATTCAGATACTTCTTGACTTAGAACTTGGTTTTGAGTCTTATGTGATCATATGTGGTTGAAAAAAAATAACAACAGTAAACCTCCCATGGTTTACATAGCCCTGGTAAAAAAGAATTATAATATTTAAATAATATAAAACACTTCTAGAAACCGTTTCTTAGAAACCATCTTCTCATGCCATAGAGGTTTTTACTCTGATGTGAACTTTGGAAAATTATCATAAATTCTCAAACCTTTGAATACTGTTAAAATTATATAGGCATTTAGTCATTAACCAAATATTTTTCAAGTGCATTTTTAAAATTGGAAATAATAGAAAATAAGACAAAAACTATTCCTATGACTGTAAACCTTTGTAGTTTACTGAGGCAAGCAGTGAACAAATAGTAAATGGATAAGTAAGGTAATTTTAGCTAGCATTGAGTTCTATGATGAAACAACCCAGGGCCTTATGGTAGTTAGAGATGACGTCTCTTATGTTAGAGATGGAGCCTGAAGGGAAATAAACGGTGAGCTGTGCATGGATCTTGTGCTCCAAGCAGAGAGAAGAGTTCATGCAAAGTGCTGTGGCCAGGGAACGGTGTGCAAGGGCAGCAGGAAGGCTGTGTGGCTGCTGCACAGTTAGGAGAGGGGGCCATTACACAGTCTGGGGACAGGTCACCACAACCTTTCAGGTCTTGGTGAGGGGCACTTATTCTCAATGTACATGGGCTCCTAGAGGGCTCAAGCTAAGTGGTGACATTTTTTTGTTCTTTTTTTTTTTTTTTGTATTTTTCCCAAGTTATACGTGGGGAAGCAGTCAGACAGACTCCCTCATGGCCTGACTGGGACCCACCCAGCATGCCCACCATGGGGCGGTGCTGTGCCCATCTGTGGTGTCACTCTGTTGCAGCCAGAGCCACTCTAGAGCCTGAAGCAGAGGCCATGGAGCCACACTCAGTGCTCAAGCCAACTTTGCTCCAATAGAGCCTTGGCTGCAAGAGAGGAAGAGAGATATAGAGAGGAAGGAGAGGGGAAAGGATGGAGAAGCAGATGGGCGCTTCTCCTGTGTGCCCTGGCCGGGAATCAAACCCAGACTTCCACATGCCAGGCCAATGCTCTACCACTGAGCCAGCTGGCCAGGGCCTGTTCTCGTTTTAAAAAAGATACCTTCTGCTGTTTTGGGAAGCATAGATTGGAGGTAGGTAGGAGCAGAAGCAGAGACTACTAAAGCTGTTTGTAATAATAATAATACATCAGTGTTTACTATTAGAAAGCACTGCATTATCTCCTTTAACTTTAAAACCCCTACACTGCAGAACCATCACAGAGGAGAGGTGAAGCTGTGGGTACAGAGGAAGTGAGCACGTTACTCTGGGTCACACAGTTCGCCTGTGAGGGGAGCCCTGGTACTTTGAATACCAGCACACTGTTGCCAGAATCTGGGATTTATAGTCATTAGAGCTGGCTGTAGCCCAATGAGCAATATTAAGATCTTCAAAAATAATCTTATTTTGTGAAAACTGGTGTTGGCAAAATATTCTGGAGTTAGAAAATGTTCACACCATTTGCAGCAAGTAAGGATAAAAATGAATAATCAACATTCAAAATGTTTTTGTTAGGCTGTGCCCTTATGAAAGCTTTTCCCTGTCTGTATTGAAGCCAGCATTAATAGATCTCAATTATATTTTCCTTGAAATAATCTATTTTAAGCTGTATATGGATTCAGAATGCGGGATTATTTGGAAAATTTATTAATATGGAAATTGCAGTGATCTCATCTTAAAAGCTTACAGAGTTCAACACGAGTTTCCCACACATAAAGATTCAAATGAGGTGTCATTACTCCAGTCATTCCTTAGCCAAGAATGTTCCTTCTCAAAGCACTTCCAAAAATAAAACAAGTTGGAGGAGGCTTACAAAGCACACTTGTTTTGATAACATAAATGACAAGTGAGAAAAGAGTGGCGAATGGCTAAGACAAGTTCATTTAAAGATGACCACATGCAGTTAGTCACCTTTGGCCAGGAAGTACACCTCCTTCCCAAGTGAGAATGACCTACAAGTAGCTGAGTGCTCAAAAGCCTCAGGATACCATTTACACTAGTTCACTAAATCACTGAAAATCTGTCCATTTGTTTGGGCCAGTGTGGATCACAAGTGATTTGGATGTGGTAAACAGTAACAATTTTGGAGATGACAAAGATTAGTCTTAACCCTCTTCCAGTCTCTACCTAGGAAATAGATGCTAGTGAATTTCTCTGAAATATTCTCTAAAAGGATTCACTAAGCTTTTATTTGAAACATAAATGAGAAAAAATAATACTTAAATTTTAAATATAAATATAGTCCAAAATTGGATACAAGACCATCTTTAATGTACAGAAAAACTAAACCTTTTTGTCTGTATCTGCAAAGCTTGAAGCAGTATGTAATTTCATACAACTGCCTTACTCACTGCCTTACTCACTCTATTGACCAAGTCCTAGAAATTTATATTGGCCTTTAGCAGAATGACTTCTAGCAATTCTTCATAACCCTTGGCAGTTCCTATTTCCCTGTATTGCCTCCATTCTAGAACCTAAATGTCATCAAGATCAAAGAACAAGATATATTCTTTTGCTCTGTAAGGTCTACTACCCATATGACTTCAGACATTTCAATGGCTATCAAATTGGGAACTTGGAAATCTTATGTAGAATTATTATTTTTTTTAAAAAAGCAATGTATTTAGGAATTAAGTAGTAAAATTAAGTGATAATTAAGAATGCCAACTTTTCAAAATTGCATTAAAAATTACTACTTTGAAACAGGCTTTAAGTAGTAAAGAAACTAAAAAATAATCAAAATGAAAGCTTATGTGATATTTTAAAATGCATTATTTTCTTAAAAGTAGTACTTATGAATAATTTTTAAAAATAACATTGTTCATTTTTTCTCCTCTAATGGGACCAGTATATACCTGTGATTTTTTTTTAAGTAGGGAAAGTGAATTTGGCTTTATCAAAACAACATTTGCAAAATTCTGTGTGCACTTGGAGTGCTTAAATAGAAAAAATTTGGACTTTGAAAATAGCTCTCTAAATATGGAGTAAATTATGCCTGAATACAGTACAAGTCAAAATGTTTAAGTCATATATTTTACATCAAAGAATTTTCCATAGCTTTAATGAAAAACCAGGAAGCTAAGTGAACATCATATTGGGATTTAAGAAAAGAAAATTTAATTTTGAAAGATAATGAACAGTTCAATTAAAAATAGACACCTTTAATTCTTATATGCAAGCAAGAATATTCTCTTTTATTAAAAAACATATCTGGCCTCAAGATAACAATGATGGTGACAGAGTAGGTGGATGTTTCAACTGCCACCTCCCAGAACCAAATTAGATTACAACTTAATTTAAGAACAATCATCTTGAAAAACCAAATTTGGACTAAACTAAGAGGAGTCTATAACCAAGGATCAGGATCACAGAAGAAGCCACACCGAGACTGGTAGAAACGGTGAAGATGGGGAAAGGGCTGCCCCGCTCCCGGGAATGAGTGTTTGCTGAGGGTCTGGAGGGACTCTCACTGTGGGAAGTTTGCCCTGAGAGGTGTGGGTCCTCAGTCCCAGGCCCGGAGCCCCAGCCTAGTACCCTAGAGCCTAGAATAGGCACCCAGACAGCATTTAGCTGTGAAAAGAGCTGGGATCCTGTCTGCGAGAAAGAGACAGAGCTCTTGGATGCAGACTCCATCTAAAAGGGCCTGCACAGAAAACCTCATTCACAGCCACTTACCCAGGGCTCTGGAGGGGGAGAGCTGAGAGGACTGGAGAGTGTGAAGAGAGTGTAAAGTTGGAGGCCCAGGGAGAGACACTGTGGGGGATGGCCACAGGATACCCTGAGCTCAGTCATTCTCCAGTACCACAGTAGCCATCTCTCTTTGGTGGAGCATCCCCTCTGTGTGGCATCAGCCTAAGGAAAAGCAGCTTCCCTGCCCTCAGGAGTCTCTCCTACCTGAGTCATGGCTATGGGTTGTTCTGAGAGACCAGGAAGCAGGGGGCACATCAGTGACTCAGTTTTCTGGTGTTGAGACCTGAGATCCCCTCTACACTCTCCCGAGTCTATGACTGGTGCTTCCACCTCATAGAAGACTCAGTTGAAACTGTCTGAATAGTGAGCAGACCACACCCCTGGGTCTCAGAGACCATACCCTACTTAGGTCTGTGAAAAAACTATGGACAGGCTCACACCTGTGGCCTAGGGGCAGAGCCACACCCACCACCATTCTTAATCCTTGAATTGCCTCAGGCTCTAGACCAGTGATAGTCAACCTGGTCCCTACCACCCACTAGTGGGCATTCCAGCTTTCATGGGGGGTGGTAGTGGAGCAACCAAAGTATAAATAAAAAGATAGATTTAACTATAAGTAAGTTGTTTTATAAAGATTTATTCTGTCAAACAGTGAAAATCTGACATAAAGTACTTGGTAAGTTATTATTATATGCTTTATCTTGCTGTAACTCTGCTTTATAAATTTTATAAAGTAAAGTTACTTCCCTACTTTATAAATCACCATTACTGTGAAACCGGTGGGTGGTTAGAAAATTTTACTACTAACAGAGATACAAAAGAGGGTGGTAGGTATAAAAAGGTTGACTACCCCTGCTCTAGACTCTAGCAGAGGTTTTTTCAGCAGCTGAGACCAACATGTGGCCAGCAGACAGAGGCTGCAGAAGGCAGGGCTCAGAGAACCTTGAGCATTTGAGAATACCTTCCTCTAGGCCCCATGTAGATAAAAAAGCCAACTTAGGAGGGCAGCTTGGTATTTCCATGTACACCTGGGCCTAGCAGAGGCAGCCACAAACTCTGGATTGCTTGTAGCTTCAAGAGGGTTGCTGAGGGCCAGTCACAGGCTGTGTCTCCCACTGGTCTGAGCTGGGTTCCTGCTAGGGAGGCCCAGGGCTGGCACATCCAGGGGCTAGCTGAAGAAAACATCTGTTGATGTCCTAACAACCATTCCTGGAGTGATATCCTAAGGAAAAGCTCCTCACACCAGGCCAGCTGAGGCAATATACACTCTCTGTGATCAGAGCCACCAGAGAGCTCATGTGCATTGGATAGGGTGAAGATTCACAGTCAGCTGGATTAGTGCTGGATAGTCTGTCCTTCTAGGCTAGATTCCACAGGGTAAGGGAGAGAGGCTTGGAGCATGGACATTTAATGTGTGGGTCCCTGTGAGTCTGTTGTTGGATCTGGTCAAGGGACTTAACCACCTTAGGAAGAGGACTCTCTCAGTCTTCCTCCCTGAGACCAGGGTCTCACCAGCTGAAAGAACTTCTGCAGAGGGAACTGTCGGCCACACTCGATCTGAACCTGCTGTTCACCTTGTTGGGGAGAAATAAAATTTGAGTGTCTAGCAGTGGCTGAGGGATCAAGCTCTGGAGTAAGGGCCACATTCCCCGTACTGAGCTCTTGACCAAGAGACTCCTAAAGTAGGGGGTCCCACAAATATTGTATTCACAACCTCAGCTCCCCACACCCACCAAGCATGCAACCTATAGAGGGGTTGGATGGATGAGGCCAATCTGAGCCCACACTACAGTCTTACTAGAGAAGTCTCTGTGGGAAGACCAGGCAGCTAAAAGAGGAGGAGGAGAAGCTAAAAAGTGGAGACAAATCTTACAGAGCTTGGGGCTTTTATGGAGCTGCAGTCATTTTTAAGCAGGAGGAAGCTGATCTTTATACATAGGTTGGCCCCTCCCACAGTACGCAGGCACAGAAAACACAGACACAAAGAGCAAAAAGTGCAGTAGCTGCAGATTGATAGCCCACAGTGGGTTACAAACAACAGCTGATGCCAACCCAAGAAGAACTAGAGGCAACATTACTGGTAGTGGGTGGCAGACAGCACCAACCCTAGACTCAACTACTTACACAAGCAGTACACCCAAAGGTGGAGTCTAGCAGACAGCAGACACTGTGGAGAATAAATAACACCCAACAGGACAGACATTGCAGAGTATGGAATACACATGATTAAGGTTGACCATAAAGCCAGCCAGCCTGAAGGGATAACCATACCCATGAAAGAACTAACTGCATATAATACATAAAAAAAGAGGGAAAATAGTACCCTCAGAAAGCATTCATAAAATAAGGAAAACAAGTGGCCTGGAGAACAATACCACTGAGCCCATCTTCTTTATAAAGACCACACAAAAATGTCAAAGTCAGACAACACTACCTAATACACAGAAAAAATGGGGCAGACAGAGAAATGCGACCCAAATGACTCAACAAGAGAAATCCCCAGAAAAAGAACTGAATGAGATGGAAGTAACCAAAATACCAGATGCAGAGTATAAAACAATAATTTTTAGGATGCTCAAGGATCTTAGAGCAACAATGGATGGACATAACGAGCACCTAAATAAAGAGATAATAAGCATCTAAAAGGATATGAAATCATAAAAAAGAACCTATCACAAATGCCAAATACAATATCAGAAATGAAGGCTGCACTAGAAGGAAATAACAACAGACTGAATGAAGTGGAATATTGAATCAGCAATTTAGAGGACAAGATAAACAAAAGCATGGAAGCAGAGCAGCAAAAAGAAAAGAGGCTCAGAAGGTCTGAGAAAACTGTAAGAGAGCTCTGTGACTACATGAAGAGAAAGAACATCCACATTGTAGCAGTTCCTGAAGGAGAAGAGAATAAATAAGGGATAGAGAATCTGTTTCAAGAAATTATAGCTGAAAAATTCCCTAAATTGATGAAGGAAAAAGTCACACAAGTTCAAGAAGCACAGGGGGTCCCATTAAAGAGGTACCCAAGGAGGCCTACACTAAGACACATCATAATTAAAGTGTCTAAGTTAAGAGACAAAGAAAGAATATTAAAAACTGCAAGAGAAAAGCCGTTAATTACCTACAGAGGAGCCCCCATAAAGATGACATCAGACTTCTCAATAGAAACACTTGAGAGCAGAAGGGATTGACAAGAAATATATAAAGTGATGCAAAGCAAGAATCTACAATGAAGACTTCTTTATCCAGCAAGGCTATTGTTTAAAATTGAAGGAGAAATAAAAAGCTTGAAGGAATTCATTTCAACAAAACCAGTACTGCTGGAAATGATAAGGGGCCTGCTGTAAAAAAAGCAAAGAAAAAAAATATTTAAAAAAAAGGATTGTAGCCTGACCTGTGGTAGCGCAGTGGATAAAGCGTCAACCTGGAACACTAAGGTTGCCGGTTCAAAAACCTGGGCTTACCTGGTCAAGGCACATATGGGAGTTGATGCTTCCTGCTCTTCCCTCCTTCTCTCTCTCTCTCTTTCCTTTCTCTCTCCCTCTCTCCTCTCTGAAAATTGAATAAAATCTTTAAAAAAAGGATTGTAGATTGAAAGAATAAAATGGCAATAAACAGTGATATATCAATAATAGCCTTAAATATAAATGGATTAAATGCTCCAATCAAAAGACATAGGGTAGCTGTGTGGCTAAGAAAACACGACCTGTTTGGATGACGTCAGAGTAATGGCAGGGTAGGAAGCGATACCGATAAATCTCCCCCAAAACTCACCAAGATCTTCAACCAGAAACAGAAAAACCTATACTTGGAGCCTCCAGATGCTTCGCAATACACCCGAAGGTATGGTCGAGTGAAAAATTGGCTAAATATATAACCAAACCCTGAAGGAAATCGGGAGTAAGAAATGCTCCCCCTTCCTCACTAACCTAAACAGGGCGGCTTTCTCTGGTAACTGTGAATATAGAAACTGAGGCGGGCAAAGGGGGTGAATAGATCCAGGCCGCGGCACAAACGGCCAAACCAGGCTGTGGCACGGAGATCCAAGCCGAGGAAAAACTGATCCTGTGGCAACCCGGGCAATACAAGCTAACACTCGCGCCAAACCCAAACAAAGAAAGACAAGCGGGGCAGCCATTTTACCCGATCTCCTGGTCGGTGCGCAGTTAGTGGGCGAGAGATTTCTTCCTAAGCCCCGGGGATGAGTGCCCGTGTTACCCCACAGAGAGGCAGAGTCAGAGGACTTTCTGTGGGCCGAAAGCAGAATCTCTGGGCAGCCCAAGTGCCCTGAGAAAGCTGCGCACGGGAGGGAGCGAGAACTAATTCCAACAGTGGAAATTTTCCGTGCTGGTGAGGGTTTCACTCAGAGGGAAACGCGGCCGGACTCATATCCTGGTCTGCTCGCGCATATAGCGAGAGATTCCTCCAAGTGCCTCGGCAGTGTGCGCCCGTGTTATCGCACAGAGGGGCAGAGTAAGGGGCCTTTGTGTGGGCCAAAGCGGAATCTTGGGTCACCCCAGCACCTTGCAAAAGCCGCGCACGGGGACGGAACAAGAGCCAATTCCAATGCTGCAACTTTTCCATGCGGTTGGGGGTTTCACTCAGAGCGTGAGACTGCTGGCCGGATATCCTGGTCTGCGCACGTAGATAGTGAGTGAGAGTTTCCTCCAAGCGCCCCGGAAGTGGGCGACCGCCTGTGTTACCGGACAGAGTGGCAGAGCCAGAGGTCTTTGAGTGGGCGGAAAGCCTGCCTGATTATGCTAGCAGCTCTGACTGACTGAGCCTTACCCAGAGCCCTGTGCTGAGTGGAAATAGAGTGGGGAGTTGCCAGCTCTTTGAACCTCTTACTATCCAGGCAGGGGCAGCAGCAACCCCATAGCTGGATTATCAGGCTACTAATTGAGGAAGAAAAGACTAGGAGAAAGGCTCCAGGAACACGGACTCTCTCACTGTCAGAGCCTATAAATGCTAATGAGCCTCGACTGCCAACGAGACTAAAGCACAATACATGACATTGCCATAGAGACTTATCAACTGCAATCCTCTACCTGAGCGTGCCAAAGGGGCAGAACCTGGGGTACAGAGTCACCGACCAGGAAGAGGGAGAGAAAAGAAAAAGCAAGAAGATAACCTCTCAAAATCAAGAATAATCTGCAGACTTTATAACCTATCCCATTTTATTATATTTGTTCGTTTGTTTCTCTTATCTTCATTCTTGATACTTTTTTTCCTCCTCTAATTTGGCTGATTAACTCTCTGCTGGTCTTACTCTCTCCTCTCCTTGAACTACACTACCCATAAGTGTTACATCTCCCATTATCTTTTTTCTCCTCTTCCTTTCTCTCTATGAGGGTTGCACTCCAAAACCCTTAACTCTCTCTCTCTCCTTTCTTTTTTCTTCTTTTAGTGGTTCCTTCTTTTTTTCTCTCTCTCTCTTTCTTTTCTCCCTCTATAGTAGTTTCTTCCTTTCTCCTTTACATCCCCTCTCATTCAAACCTCAATAACAAACAAATTATCTTATCTGGGACTCAAACTTATGTTTGTGGCATTTTGGGAGGGTTTTACTTCACCTTTTTAACTCACTAGCAGTGCTCCCATCCCTGGCTCTCCATTTTATCTAGTTCTTGTTCCACTAAATACAATAGTATTTTTTTAATTTGTCCCCCCATTTTTGTGTTTTCCTCTTATTCCTCTCATCATAACTCTTAGACAACCAACACCTAAAAGCAAATCATTTTATTCTTGACCCAAATTTCTTCCTTCTTTGCTTTTTGTGGGTCCACATCCCCCTTTTTTTTTCTTTTTTTCCATTTTTTGCCCCTTTATTATTTTTCCCCAATTCAGGCCCTCCATCACAGGCATTGTTTGTTATAATTCACAGTTCACCACAAGATTTTCACAAGAAAGAGGGGAGAGGAAAGGAGAGGAAAAAAGGAGGGGGGAATAATTTCGTTTTCTAAAAAATTTTTATTTTATTTTATTTTTCTTTATTTCATTATTAATTTAAAAAAACAACTCTTTTTGATTTTTTGGTTTTTTATTTTTTTAACTTTTTATTCTTTATTAAATCTCATTAATACTATCAACAAAACCACCCTCAGATGCCATTAAGGAAGAGAAAATTGAATATCATGGATACAAAAGAAAGAGAGGTAACACAGCTAGATGAGGAAAAATCTATGGAGAAAAAACTTAATATATTGGAAACATTAGAGCTAAATGAAAGAGAATTCAAGATAGAAATCCTAAAAATCCTGCGAGACATACAAGAAAACACAGAAAGGCAATTTAGGGAGCTCAGAAAACAACTCAATAAACACAATGAATATATGTCCAAGGAAATTGAAACTATAAAAACAAATCAAACAGAGATGAAAAACTCAATTCACGAGCTGAAAAATGAAGTAACAAGCTTAGCTAATAGAACAGGTCAGATAGAAGAGAGGATTAGTGAAATAGAAGACAAGCAACTTGAGGCACAACAGAGAGAAGAAGAAAGAGACTCAAAAATTAAAAAACATGAGATAGCCCTACAAGAATTATCTGACTCCATCAAAAAGAATAACATAAGAATAATAGGTATATCAGAGGGAGAAGAGAGAGAAAATGGAATGGAGAACATACTTAAACAAATAATAGATGAGAACTTCCCAAGCCTGTGGAAAGAACTAAAGCCTCAAATTCAAGAAGCAAACAGAACTCCGAGTTTTCTTAACCCCAACAAACCTACTCCAAGGCACATCATAAGGAAATTGGCACAAACCAACGGCAAACAAAAAAATTCTCAAGGCAGCCAGGGAAAAGAAGAATACAACATATAAAGAAAGGCCCATTATATTATCATCCTATTTCTCAGCAGAAAGTCTACAAGCTAGAAGAGAGTGGACCCCAATATTTAAAGTCCTGAAAGAGAGGAACTTTCAGCCACGAATACTATACCCATCAAAGCTATCCTTCAAATATGAAGGAGAAATAAAAACATTCACAGATACAGAAAAGATGAGGGAATTTATCATCAGAAAACCCCCACTCCAGGAATTACTAAAGGAGGTTCTCTAATCAGATACAAAGAACAAAAAAAAAAAACAGAGCCACAAGTAAAAGCTCCAAGAAGAAGACAATAAAACCAAATTTAAACTGTGACAACAACAATAAGAAAGAGGGGGAGAAGATGGATATTAACAGTAGCAAAGGATGATGGAGTGCAAAAGTACTCACAAAATAGTTCACTACAATGAACAGAGTAGGGACCCTTTTCATTACTTAAAGGTAACCACCACTGAAAAAACCACCACAGAAGCACATGAGATAAAAAAGATAGCAACAGAGGAAAGATGTATGGAATACAACCAAATAAAAAAAAAAGATAGAAAAACGAAAGAGAAGGATCAAACAAGACACAAAACCAACAGAAAGCAAGATATAAAATGGCAAGAGGGAACTCACAAGTGTCAATAATTACACTAAATGTAAACAGATTAAACTCACCAATAAAAAGGCACAGAGTAGCAGAATGGATTAAAAAAGAAAATCCAACTGTATGCTGCCTACAGGAAACTCATCTAAGTAACAAGGATAGAAACAAATTCAAAGTGAAAGGCTGGAAAACAATACTCCAAGAAAATAACATCCAAAAAAAAAGCAGGTGTAGCAATACTCATATCGGATAATGCTGACTACAAGACAGGAAAAGTACTCAGAGACAAAAATGGCCATTTCATAATGGCTAAGGGGACACTGAATCAAGAAGACATAACAATTCTTAATATATATGCACCAAACCAAGGAGCACCAAAATATATAAGACAGCTACTTATTGATCTTAAAACAAAAACTGACAAAAATACAATCATACTAGGAGACCTCAATACACCACTGATGGCTCTAGATCGATCATCCAAACAGAGAATAACAAAGACATAGTGGCCTTAAACAAAACACTAGAGCACCTGGATATGATAGACATCTACAGGACATTTCATCCCAAAGTGCCTGAGTATACATATTTCTCCAGTGTACATGGATCATTCTCAAGAATTGACCATATGTTGGGCCACAAAAACAACATCAGCAAATTCAGAAAAATTGAAGTTGTACCAAGCATATTTTCTGATCATAAAGCCTTGAAACTAGAATTCAACTGCAAAAAAGAGGAAAAAAATCCCACAAGAATGTGGAAACTAAACAACATACTTTTAAAAAGTGAATGGGTCGAAGAAGAAATAAGTGCAGAGATCAAAAGATATATACAGACTAATGAAAATGACAATACAACATATCAGAATCTATGGGATGCAGCAAAAGCAGTGATAAGATGGAAGTTCATATCACTTCAGGCATATATGAACAAACAAGAGAGAGCCCAAGTGAACCACTTAACTTCCCACCTTAAAGAACTAGAAAAAAAAGAACAAAGACAACCCAAAACCAGCTGAAGAAAGGAGATAATAAAAGTCAGAGCAGAAATAAATGAGAGAACAGAAAAACTATAGAAAAAATTAATAGAACAAGGAGCTGGATCTTTGAAAAGATCAACAAAATTGACAAACCCTTGGCAAGACTTACCAAGGAAAAAAGAGAAAGAACTCATATAAACAAAATCCAAAATGAAAGAGGAGAAATCACCACAGACACCATAGATATACAAAGAATTATTGTAGAATACTATGGAAAACTTTATGCCACTAAATTCAACAACCTAGAAGAAATGGATAAATTCCTAGAACAATACAACCTTCCTAGACTGAGTCAAGAAGAAGCAGAAAGCCTAAACAGACCTATCAGTAGAGAAGAAATAGAAAAAACTATTAAAAACCTCCCCAAAAATAAAAGTCTAGGCCCTGACGGCTATACCAGCGAATTTTATCAAACATTCGAAGAAGACTTGCTTCCTATTCTACTCAAAGTCTTCCAAAAAATTGAAGAAGAAGCAATACTTCCAAACACATTTTATGAGGCCAACATAACCCTCATACCAAAACCAGGCAAGGATGGCACAAAAAAAGAAAACTACAGACCAATATCTCTAATGAATACAGATGCTAAAATACTAAACAAAATACTAGCAAATCGAATACAACAACATATTAAAAAGATAATACATCATGATCAAGTGAGATTCATCCCAGAATCTCAAGGATGGTTCAACATACGTAAAACGGCTAATGTAATACACCGTATCAACAAAACAAAGAACAAAAACCACATAATCTTATCAATAGACGCAGAAAAGGCTTTCGATAAAATACAACACAATTTTATGTTTAAGACTCTCAACAAAATGGGTATAGAAGGAAAATATCTCAGCATGATAAAGGCCATATATGATAAACCATCAGCTAACATCATATTAAATGGCACTAAACTGAAGGCTTTCCCCCTTAAATCAGGAACAAGACAGGGTTGTCCACTCTCTCCACTCTTATTTAATGTGGTACTAGAGGTTCTAGCCAGAGCAATCAGACAAGACAAAGAAATAAAAGGCATCCATATCAGAAAAGAAGAAGTAATGGTATCACTTTTTGCAGATGATATGATCCTATACATCGAAAACCCCAAAGAATCCACAAAAAGACAACTAGAAACAATAAGCCAATACAGTAAGGTTGCAGGATACAAAGTTAATGTACAGAAGTCAATAGCCTTTCTATATGCCAACAATGAAACAATTGAGAACAAACTCAAAAGAATAATCCCCTTCACGATTGCAACAAAAAAAATAAAATACTTAGGAATAAACATAACAAAGAATGTAAAGGACTTATATAATGAAAACTATAAACCATTGTTAAGGGAAATCAAAAAAGATATAATGAGATGGAAGAATATACCTTGTTCTTGGCTAGGAAGAATAAATATAATCAAGATGGCTATATTACCCAAAGCAATATACAAATTTAATGCAATTCCCATCAAAATTCCAATGACATTTTTTAAAGAAATAGAGCAAAAAATCATCAGATTTATATGGAACTATAAAAAACCCAAATAGCCAAAGCAATCCTAAAGAAAAAGAATGAAGCTGGGGGCATTACAATACCTGACTTCAAACTCTATTATAGGGCCACAACAATCAAAACAGCATGATATTGGCAGAAAAATAGACACTCAGACCAATGGAACAGAATAGAAAGTCCAGAAATAAAACCACATATATATAGTCAAATAATTTTTGATAAAGGGGCCAACAACACACAATGGAGAAAAGAAAGCCTCTTCAAAAAATGGTGCTGGGAAAACTGGAAAGCCACATGCAAAAGAATGAAACTGGACTACAGTCTCTCCCCCTGTACAAAAATTAACTCAAAATGGATCAAAGATCTAAACATAAGACCTGAAACAATTAAGTACATAGAAGAAGACATAGGTACTCAACTCATGGACCTGGGTTTTAAAGAGCATTTTATGAATTTGACTCCAATGGCAAGAGAAGTGAAGGCAAAAATTAATGAATGGGACTACATCAGACTAAGAAGTTTTTGCTCAGCAAGAGAAACTGATAACAAAATAAACAGAAAGCCAACTAAATGGGAAATGATATTTTCAAACAACAGCTCAGATAAGGGCCTAATATCCAAAATATACAAAGAACTCATAAAACTCAACAACAAACAAACAATCCAATAAAAAAATGGGAAGAGGGTATGAACAGACACTTCTCCCAGGAATAAATACAAATGGCCAACAGATATATGACAAGATGCTCATCTTCTTTAGCTATTAGAGAAATGCAAATCAAAACAGCAATGAGATACCACCTCACACCTGTTCGATTAGCTATTATTAGCAAGACAGGTAATAGCAAATGTTGGAGAGGCTGTGGAGAAAAAGGAACCCTCATACACTGTTGGTGGGAATGTAAAGTAGTACAATCATTATAGAAGAAAGTATGGTGGTTCCTCAAAAAACTGAAAATAGAACTACCTTATGACCCAGCAATCCCTCTACTGGGTATATACCCCAAAAACTCAGAAACATTGATAAGTAAAGACACATGCAGCCCCATGTTTATTGCAGCATTGTTCATAGTGGCCAGGACATGGAAACAACCAAAATTCCTGTCAATAGAAGACTGGATAAAGAAGATGTGGCACATATACACTATGGAATACTACTCAGCCATAAGAAATGATGACATCGGAACATTTACAGCAAAATGGTGGGATCTTGATAACATGATACGAAGTGAAATAAGTAAATCAGAAAAAACCAGGAACTGCATTATTCCATACGTAGGTGGGACATAAAAGTGAAACTAAGAGACATTGATAAGAGTATGGTGGTTACGGGGGGAGGGGGGAAAGGGAGAGGGAAAGGGGAGGGGGAGGGGCACAAAGAAAACTAGATAAAAGATGACAGAGGACAATCTGACTTTGGGTGATGGGTATGCAACATAATTGAACGACAAGATAACCTGGACTTGTTATCTTTGAATATATGTATCCTGATTTATTGATGTCACCCCATTAAAAAAAATAAAATTATTATATAAAAAAAAAGAAAACACGACCTGTACATATGTTGTCTACAAGAGACCCAACTCAGAACAAAAAATACACATAAGCTAAAAATGAAGGGATGAAAGAATGTATTTCATGCAAATCGGAAAAAAAAAAAGCTAGCGTGCAATAAACTGTCAGAAAGAGGAATTAAGAAAACAATCTACTTCACTATTGCAACAACAACAACAACAAAAAATTACCTAGGAGTAAATTTAACCAAGGAGGTAAAAAACTTGTACTCAGAAAATTATAAAACATTGATAAAAAGAAGTAAAGGAAGATAAAAACAAGTGGAAGCATATACCGTGTTTATAGATAAGAAGAATAAACATTATTAAAATGTCTATATTACCCAAAGCAATTTATAAATTCTATACAATTCCTATTAAGATACCAATGGCATACTTCAAAGATATAGAACAAATATTCCAAAAATTTATATGGAACCAAAAAAGAACACTAATAGCCTCAGCAATCTTGAAAATGAAGAGTAAGGCGGGAGAGATCACATTTCATGATATCAAGTTATACTACAAGGCCACTGTACTGAAAACAGCTTGGTACTTGCATAAGAACAGGCATACAGATCAATGGAACAGAACAGAGAATCCAGAAATAAACCCACGCCTTTATGATCAATTGATATTTGACCAAGGAGGTAAGAGCTGATAATGGAATAAAGACAGTCTCTTTAATAAGTGGTGTTGGCAAAATTGGACAGGTATATGCAAAAAAATGAAACTAGACCACGAACTTACACCATTTATGAAAATAAATTCAAAATGGATAAAAGACTTAAATATAAACATCTTGGAAGCAAACATAGGCAGTAAACTCTCTCATTTCTCATAGCAATATTTTTACTGATTTATTTCCACAGACAAGTGAAAGAAAGGGTAAAATGAACAAATGGGACTATATCAAAGTAAAAAGCTTTTGCGCAGTAAAATACATCATGAATAAAATCAAAAGACAACCCACACAATGGGAGAACATATTGCCAATATATTTGATAATGGGTTAATAACCAAAATTTATAAATAACTTTTGAAACTCAACACCAGGAAGGTAAACAATCTAACTAAAAAATGGCCAAAAGAACTGAATAGACTTCTTCAAAGAGGACATACAGATAGCCAATAAGCATATAAAAAAATGTTCAATGTCATTAGTCATCAGAGAAATACAAATTAAAGACACAATGAGATATCACCTCACACCTGTCAGAATGGTGCTCATTAACAAAACAAGACACAATAAGTGCTGGTGAGGGTGTGGAGAAAAGGGAACCCTTCTGCACTGCTGGTGGGAATGCAGACTGGTGCAGCCACTGTGAACTGTGTGGGGTTTCCTCAAAAACTAAAAGTGGAACTGCCTTTTGACCCAACTATTCCACTTTTAAGAATATATCCTAAGAATACTAAATCACTGCTTCAAAAGAAAATATGCACCCTCATGTTTATTGCAGCATTGTTTACAATAGCTAAGATCTGGAAGCAGCCCAATTGTCTGTCATTAGACGTGCAGATTAAAAGGCAGTAGTACATATGCATGATGGAATACTACGTGGCCACGAGAAAGAAGGAAATCTTACCTTTTGCAACTGCATATGGACCTGGAAATTTTTAAACTAAGTGAAATAAGCCAGGCAGAGAAAGAACAAAAATATCATATGATCTCACTTATATGTGGAATCTAATGAACAAAGTGAACTGAAGAACAGAATAGAGGCAGAGGCAGGGTCACAGGGATCAGAGGGATGGCTGTCAGAGGGAAGGAAGATGAAGGGGAAGGGTTGGGATCAGAGAAGGTAAAGTGATTAGTGAAATTATACACACACACACACACACACAGAGGTATAGATAACAGGACAGCAAATCCTCGAGGGAAGAGGGGAGAGAATTGCGGGAGGAGGGCCAAGGGGGTAGAAAAAGGGATACAGGGGTGGGGGGTGAGGGAGTTATATTCAGTGAGACACTTGAATCTATGTAAACACAATAAAAAAAAGATAAGCAACACAAAGCAAATAGATTAACACTGAAGAAAATAAATAAATAAATAAATAAATAAATAAATAAATAAATAAATAAATAAATAAAATCTGGCCTCATCTATGGTGGCACAGTGGCTAAGCGTTGACCTGGAATGCTGAGGTCACTGGTTTAAAACCCCTGGCTTGCCCGGTCAAGCCATTTTTGGGAATTGATGCTTCCTGCTCCTTTTTCCTTGTCTCTCTCTGTCTCTTTCTTTCTTTGTCTGTCTCTGCCTCTCTCTTTCTCTCTCTCTCCCCCCTCTCTATAAAATGAATAAATTAAAAAAATAAAAATATATTATTGTGTTTATCTTCACTGAATTCTTTTCTATTACTGTTATCTGTCACTGAGTAGACTCCTTGTCAAGATATATAAGGCATATCATATGGGAACAGATAAAACTATTTTGAATGACTAGACTTTTCTTGGAAAAACTTTTATTTTGTTGTAAAGTTCAATCTAAAATTGCAGTGAAAATTGAGATCTTGAGGCACATATTACATTGCTATTTCAGATGCTCAGTGGAACTCAGTGATGGAAGATTCTATAAGATTGTGGCAGGAAGGAGCGCAACCTTTGTGATCAGATCTGTGTTTTAATCCTAGAGCAAAAGTAACAACTGAAAAATTGTTTTAAAAGCAAAATTAAAGTATTGCCAGTTTTTTGATGCATTATATAAATCCTAATGGGTTTTAAAAACTGCTTTTTATCAGCAAATACTTAAATAGTTTTACTTGCAAAATGTGTTTATAATTTGATACGTATTTTTAAAAAATCGTAAGCAAGAAAAGCTTGAAGACAGTAAGGAAAAAAATTGCATTTTCTTCTAGACGATGAAGATCATTATTCCAGAGCTCTGTTCTATTTGGTCCAAAATGCAAAAGGTCAAGCACCATCTAAATCCCAGAACCCATCTTCAATTAAAAAAGAAAATATTGTTGAAGTGATAAAAGTGATTCTATGTCATTGTGAACCCTGACATGTGATATATTTTATCATCTTTTAGACATTCACTTCTCCGCTCATTCATTTACTTATTCCTTTAATAGATATTTTATGTTTTATATGGTTCCTATCTGGGTAGATGCTGTGTTATTTGGCAAACATGTCATTGAGAGATTGGCATTTTTTTAAATTTTATTTTATTTATTTATTTTAGAAAGGAGAGAGAGAGGGAGAGAGACAAAGAGAGAGAAGGGGGAGGAGCAGGAAGCATCAACTCCCATATGTGCCTTGAACAGGCAAGCCCAGAGTTTCGAACCGGCAACCTCAGCATTTCCAGGTCGACGCTTTATCCACTGCGCCACCACAGGTCAGGCCTGAGAGATTGGCGTTTTAAGATCTGTAAAAAATAACATGAGGATGTTCACACACAAAATAAATATATATATTTTCACTTTTATATTATGCGTCTTATGAGGCAAGAACATTTTTATAAATGTGTTTTCTATAATTCTGTTCAGTTACAGTGGACCCTCATCTATAGTGGGGGTTAGGTTCCAGAACCCCCTGTGATAGGTAAAAATCCATGAGGTAGCGACCTTATATTTATTTTTTAATTTATATTTATATATATTTTAAGACTTTATAAACCCTCCTCACATTTTTATAAACCTTTTCTACACTGTTATTAACCTTTCCCACACTTATGTTGCTTATCTTACCACAAAAATAATTAAAATAATAAATATATAAAAATATTTATATACTGACAAATCCTGTGATATAACAAAAAGTCTGTGATACAAAATTAGATACCTACATACAATTTAAAAATCTACAATAGAATGAGACCACAAAAAGTTTACTGCCATATGGCGAGGGACGAGTGTACTTTCTTATTCACTCGGCAAACACGTATTAAGCGGTTAGTATCTGTAAAGCACAGTGCTAGGTACTTGAGTCCAAGTCTTTGTTTTACTACTTTGTCCATAGCTTTTGGCCTCACTACATTTCAAGTATACCTTATTTTGAGTCAAAATCTTTACATGAATTTTGATAATGAAAAAAAGTCTATTTTGTCCTCTTTATTCAATTTATTTATTTTTTAATAAATAATCTGCCAAGGCCTTTATGTTTTCAAAGAATTCTGCTTCTGAAATTAAACCTTGTGCCTAGGGATGTGACTATATAAGACAGGGGTCCCCAAACTTTTTACACAGGGGGCCAGTTCACTGTCCTTCAGACTGTTGGAGGGCCAGACTATAAAAAAAAAACTATGAACAAATCCCTATGCACACTGCACATACCTTATTTTAAAGTAAAAAACCAAAATGGGAACAAATACAATATTTAAAATCAAGAACAAGTAAATTTAAATCAACAAACTGACCAGTATTTCAATGGGAACTATGCTCCTCTCACTTACTACCAATGATAGAGATGCCCCTTCCGGAAGTGCAGCGGGGGCCGGATAAATGGCCTCAGGGGGCCACATGCGGCCTGCGGCCCGTAGTTTGGGGACCCCTGATATAAGACATACTTTCATCATGCCTGACTGTATCTATAAATTGCCTGTTTTAAATTTCTTTTTTGTAGTTCCCACAAGAAAAATGTAAATGGTCAGTATGCAAAATGTCCTACATCTCTGAAATTCAGTTAAATACGGATGAAATACCTTCCTTTTATTTTTTTGCCCTCACCTGAGCAAAGTTAAAAGCAATACTATCTACAATTTATGAAACTTTAATGACATAACTTGTTTATAAACCTAAGGCAAAATTGTCAATGATAGTTTAATAAATTCATTACGTAAGACATTCTAGATTAGCAGTATTTTTTAAAATTATGGTTTTAGATGTTGCTTCTCTTTTTACTTGGGTTTTCTCCAATTAACCATCTTCTGTCATCCTCATTTTCTTTCTCTACATAATAAACAGTACTTTTTCTCTGGCTGTATCTAAGAATTCTTCATGTTACTGGTTCTGAACATTTTATTATGATTTGTTAGTTCATGATTTTAGTGGTTTGTATTTTTGAGCTTCTTGGCATCAGTGGGCTTATAATTTAATCAAGTATTTTTTGCCTTGCACCTCCTCTCTTTTAGGGACTCCAGGCACACGGGGCCACTTGAATTTGTTCCACAACTCATTGACCCATATCTTTTCATTTTTTAAAAATTTCATATTTAGACAATTAAATTTAACAGGGTGACATTGGTCAACTAGAGTACATAGATTTTGGACAAATATCTCCACATCATTTGGACAGTTGATTATGTTGTATACCCATCACTCAAAGTCAGATCATCTTCCATCACCTTGCATGTCTCCCTCTTTATATCCCTTTTCCTCCCCCATCTCCCTATCTCTACCCCCTCCCCCTTCCCCCTCCTCCTGGTAACCACTGCACTCCTATTTATGCAAATAAGTCTCCATTCTGTGATTCACTTATGTATTGAATTATATAGTTCTTAGTTATTTTTCTGATTTATTTATTTCATTCAATATAATGTTATCAAAGTCCATCCATGTTCTCATAAATGATCCTATGTCATTATTTCTTATGGCTAAGTAGTATTCCATAATATATTTATATATGTACCACTTCTTCTTTATCCAATTATCTATTGAAGGACACTTTGATTGTTTCTATGTCTTGGACACTGGGAATAATGTTGTGATGACCATGGGGATGCGTCTTTATGTACCATTTTATTTTAGTTTTGGGGGTATATACCCAGTAGAGGAATTGCTGGGTTATATGGTAGTTCTATTCTTAATTTTTTTAGGATCAACATAATTTCTTCCACAGTGGTTGTCCTAATTTACATTCCACCAACAGAGAGTGAAGGTTGCTTTTTCTACACAGCCTCTCCAACACTTGTTATTATCGTCTTCTTGATAATAGCTAATTTAACAGGTGTGAGGTGGTATCTTGTAGTTTTGATTTGCATTTCTCAAATAACTAGTGAAGATGAGCATCTTTTTCTTATATCTATTGGCCATTGTTATTTCTTCTTTGGAGAAGTGTCTCTTCATGTCCTTTCCCCACTTTTTTTAATAATAATTTTTTTAAATTAATTTTAATGGGATGACATTGATAAATCAGGGTACATATGTTCAGAGAAAACATCTCTAGGTTATTTTGACATTTGATTATGCTGCATTCCCATCACCCAAAGTCCAATTGTCTTCCGTCACCTTCTAACTGGTTTTCTTTGTGCACCTCCCCTCCCCTAACCCTCTCCTCCTCTCCCCCACTTCGTAACCCCCACACTCTTGTTCTTGTTTCTGAGTCTCATTTTTAGGTCCCACCTATGTATGGAATCATATAGTTCTTAGTTTTTTCTGATTTATTTATTTCGCTCAGTATAATGTTATCAAGGTCCATCCATGTGGTTGTAAATGATCCAATGTCATCATTTCTTATGGCTGAGTAGTATTCCATAGTATATATGTACCAAAGCTTTTTAATCCACTTGTCCTCTGATGGACACTGGGGCTGTTTCCAGATCTCTATTGTGAACAATGCTGCCATAAACATGGAGGTGCATTTCTTCTTTTCAAACAGTGCTATGGTGTTCTTGGGGTATATTCCTAAAAGTGGGATAGCTGGGTCAAAGGGCAATTCCATTTTTAATTTCTTGAGGAATCTCCATACTGTTTTCCACAGTGGCTGCACCAGTCTGCATACCCACCAGCAGGGCAGGAGGGTTCCCTTTTCTCCACGTCCTCACCAGCACTTATTCTGTGTTGTTTTATTGATGAGTGCCTTTCTGACTGGTGTGGTGATATCTCATTGTGGTTTTAATTTGCATTTCTCTAATGATTAGTGATGTTGGGCATTTTTTCATATGCCTATTGGCCATCTGTATGTCCTCTTTGAAGAGGTGTCTATTTATTTCTTTTGCCCATTTTTTGATTGGATTGTTTGTCTCTCTGGTATTGAGTTTTACAAGTTCTTTATAAAATTTGGTTATTAACCCCTTATCAGTCGTATTGTCAAATATGTTCTCCCATTGTGTAGTTGGTCTTTTTATTCAGTTCTTATTGTCTTTAGCTGCACAAAAGCTTTTTAGTTTGATATAGTTCCATTTGTTTATCCTGTCTTTTATTTCACTTGCCCATGGAGATAAATCGGCAAATATATTGCTGGGAGAGATGTCAGATAGATTACTGCCTATGTTTTCTTCTAAGATGCTTATGGTTTTATGGCTTACATTTAAGTCTTTTATCCATCTTGAGTTTATTTTTGTGAATGGTGTAAGTTGGTGGTCTAGTTTCATATTGGTCTGTAGCTTTCTTTTTTTGTGTTGTGTTTTATTATGAGGGTTATGTTGGCCTCATAAAGTGTGTTTGGAAGTATTATTTCTTCTTCATTTTTTTCAAAGACTTTGAGAAGGATTGGAACCAGTTCTTCTTTGAATGTTTGGTAGAATTATCTAGTATATCCATCTGGCCCTGGACTTTTATTTTTGGGGAGGTTTTTGATAGTTGTTTTTATTTCCTCCCTGCTTAACAGTCTATTTAGGCTTTCTATTTCTTTGTGGTTTAGTCTAGGAAGATTGTATTATTCTAGGAGTTTATACATTTCTTCTAGGTTTTTTAATTTGATGGCATATAATTTTTTATAGTATTCTGCGATAATTCTTTGTATGTCTATGATATCTGTGGTAATTTCTCCTCCTTCATTTTGGATTTTGTTTATATGAGTCTTTTCTCTTTTTTCCCTTAGTGAGTCTTTCCAGGGGTTTGTCTATTTTATTGATATTTTCAAAGAACCAGCTCTTTGTTGTATTAATTTTTTCTGTAGTTTTTCTGTTCTCTCATTTATTTCTGCTCTAAATTTTATTATTTTCTTTCTTCTGCTGGTTTTGATTTGCCTTTGTTCTTCTTTTTCCAGTTCCTTAGGATGTGATGTTAGATTGTTTACTGGGGCTCTCTCTCTTGCTTTTCCTTATAAGCATGTAATGATATGAACTTCCCTCTTATTACTGCTTTTCTTCATCCCAGAGATTCTGATATGTCATGTTATCATTTTCATTTGTCTGTATATATCTTTTGATCTCTTCTTTTATTTCTTCTTTGACCCATTCAGTTTTTAGAAGTATGTCGTTTAATTTCCACATTTTTGTGGGTTTGCTTATTTCCTTTTTGCAGTTGAATTCTAGTTTCAAAGCCTTATGGTCAGAGAATATGCTTGGTATAATTTCAATCTTTCTGAATTTGTTGGTGTTAGTTTTATGGCCCAGCATATAGTCTATTCTGAGAATGTTCCATGTACACTGGAGAAAAATGTATACTCTGGAGTTTCGGGATGAAATGTCCTATCGGTGTCTATTATGTCCATTTCTTCTAGTGTTTCATTTAAGGCCGATATTTCTTTATTGATTTTCTGTTTGAATGAACAATCTAAAGCCATCAATGGTGTATTGAGGTCTCCATGTATGATTATATATTTTTCAGTTTGCACTTTTAGATCAGTTATTGTCTTATATATTTTGGTGCTCCTTTGTTTGGTGCATATGTATTAAGGAGTGTTATGTCTTCTTGATACAATGTCCCCTTTATCATTATGAAATGTCCATTCTTGTCTCTGATTACTTTTATTATCTTGTAGTCAGCATTATCAGATATGAGTATTGATACTCCTGCTTTTCTTTGGATATTATTTGCTTGGAGAATAATTTTCCAACCTCTCACTTTAAATCTATTTTTATCCTTGTAGCTTAGATATGTCTCTTGAAGGCAGCATACTGTTGGGTTTTGCTTCTTAATCCAATATGCTACTCTGTGCCTCTTTATTGGTGAGTTCAATCCATTTACATTTAGTATAATTATTAACACTTGAGGATTTTCTATTGCTATTTTATATACTGCTTTCTGATAGCTTTGAGTCTTGTTTAATTCTTTTTTGTTTTTCTATCATTTGTTTTTGTTTGGTGGTATTCCATACGTCTATCTTCTGTTCTTTCTTTTTTTAAGCTATGTGTTTCAGTAGTGGCATTTTCAGGGGTGGTTACCATTAGGTTATTAGAAAAAGAATTATCATATTTATTAGAGTCCATTATCTCATGAGTGCTTCTGCACTCCATCATCCTTTGTTACTGCTGATCTTTATCCTCTTCCCTTTTATGTTATTGTTGTCAGAGATTATCCTTGTTTTTATTGTGGTTTTGTTAAAATTTTTTACTTGTAATTTTGTCTTGTTTTGTTCTTTTTATCTGGTTGGATAACCCCCTTTAGTATTTTCTGTAGTGAGGGTTTTCTGGTGGTAAATTTCCTCAGCTTCTGTATATCTGTAAATGTTTTCATTCCTCCTTCCTGTTTGAAGGATAGCTTTGATGGATATAGTATTCTTGGTTGGTATAACACCTCTCTTTCAGTACTTTAAATGTTGGAGTCCACTCTCTTCTGCCTTCTAGAGTTTCTGCTGAGAAATCTGATGGTAGCCTAATGGGCCTTTGTTTATATTATATCCTTCTCCTCCCTAGCTGCCTTGAGGATTCTTTCTTTGTCATTGATTTGTGATAATTTCATTAAGCTATGCCTTGCAGTAGGTCTGTTTGGGTTGAGGTAACTCGGCATTCTATTTTCTTCTTGGATTTGAGGCTCTAACTCTTTCCAGAGTCTTGGGAAGTTCTCATCATTGATTTGTTTCAATATGTTCTCCACTTCCTTTTCCCTCTCTTTCTCTTTTAATATACCCATTATTCTTATATTGCTCTTCCTGATGGAACCAGACAATTCTTGTAGAGCTTCCTCATTTTTTTAAATCATGAGTCTTTTCTTCTCTCTGAAGTATCTCTAGTTGCCTGTCTTCAATGTCACTGATTCTCTTTTCTATATGGGTTGTTCTATTGGCTAAGCCTGCTATCTCATTTTTCAGTTCATCTATTGAGCTTTTTATCTCTGTTTGGTTCTTTATTATAGTTTCAATTTCCTTAGTGAGGTACTCTTTTTGTTCAAGTTGTTTTTATTTATTTATTTATTTATTTAATTTTAATGCAGTGACATTGATAAATCTGGATACATATGTTCAGAGAAAACATCTCCAGATTATTTTGACATTTGATTATGTTGCATACCCCTTACCCAAAGTCAAATTGTCTTCTGTCACCTTCTATCTTGTTTCCTTTGTGCCCTCCCCTCCCCTCCCCCACCCCCTCTCTTTCCCTCCTCGTCCCCTCCCCTCATTACCATTAAGTTGTTTTTTGAGTTCACTAAATTGCCTTTCAGTGTTTTCTTGTATCTTATTGTGTATTTTTAGAGTTTCAATTTTGAATTTTCTGTCATTAAGCTTCAAGTTTTCCATGTAATTGAGATTTTTTTCTTGAAAAATTTTCATCACCTATCTGCGCTACATCTCTGTCTTGTATATCCATATTTGATTTCTTTTTCCTTGATGGTATTTGTGGGTGATATTGTCAATAACCTCAATAAGGAATAATTATTCCCTTTTCTGGCAGAAGCCGCTGCACTACCAGATTTCTGTCTGCAAGATTCTTGGGTATTCTGCTAAGGCTTAGCTGTCTCCTTTGTAATGATGCAGGCAGAGTCCTTTCGTTGGTAGGATGACATTGTTGCTAGGGTTTGCCAATCAGGAGTTCTCCAGGGCCCTCCCCCATGGCCCAGCAGAGCCAGTAATCTAGTATCCGGGTGCCCCCACCTCTCATAGGAAAAAGTAGACTGGAGACCTAGTGGAGGGGGGCCACCACCACTGCTATTCTCACAGCAAGGAGAACAGCGAGGAACCCAGAGGCTGGGGCGACACAGTCCAGTCCCTCCTCCAATCACACCAAGTACAGCCTTGGGCAGGGGCTGCACACCACAAACTGGTGTCCCCGAGCTTTGGGAGAAACTGTGGCAGAGATTGCAGATCAGAGGCTCCTGGCCCACACATGCTAAACTCCCTCCAGCAAGCCGGTGCCTGAGCTTCAGAGCGGGTGGCACACACATCCCAGGTCAAGTGCTTCTGGTACCACAGGGCTAAATTGTGGCAGTCAGGCAGGCAGATCAAGTGCGCCCCAGTGTCCTGACAGCCTATTTTCACGAGCTATTTGCCCACAGTACTTGGGAGCTTGCCACTGGCTTTGTGTGCACCCACCCAGCCCTGCAATCACGGTGCGGCAGATGCTGGGAAATGGCCCTGCTCCCCATTCTTGGTCGTCACTCCTGTGTCTGCTCCTTCCCCCAAGACTCCTTCTGGCTCCTCCGGGTCTGAGACAAAGCCTGCACCAACAGTGCCTCCCTCCCTCAGGTCCGTGAGGAAGTAGAAAGAGTCAGTCCTCTGGTATTTTTTTTTATTTCTTATGTGCTTTGGCCCACCTTCTTGCATGATCATACCTTTGTCTAGCCAGTTTGTGTATATTTCAGGTTCATCTGTGTTTTTTTTTCTCTGCATATAGTTGTAAAATTTGTTGAATTTCAAGGGGAGAGATGAGGAGTATCTCTCATGCTGTCATTTCTCTGACGTCACTCTCCTGGCTTTCTTTGGACATTGGAGACTGCCCTCTATAAACATTTATGATGGTTCTTTCCCAGGTTTTGTATAGCTTTCTCACAGACCTGTGTTGTTCAGTACTCTGCTCAATACTTGCGGTGGGCTCTGTGAAGTTCTCCTGAGTGTTCTCTCTGTGTCGCTTTGTCTTTGGTGCTCTGCCCTATGAACTCTTGCCCCCTTGGTATCCTCGCACTCTCAGCTCTAACTATTCAACTGAGGAAGTATACTCGGCTCCTCCAGGGCTCCACCTCTCTGTTCTACTACCTGGGAAATCTCAAAGCAGTAAACAGGGTAACCCCATGCCAACTTCCAGCACTTACAAAGCTCCTGAAAATTGGAGTGCGTAATGCCAGAGCTTTAGTAGTTTCCACTTATCCTGCTCTGAAAATAGTTTCTAAGAATTGGAAAGGATATGTGGATTTTGGAAATGTCTAGAAAAATGAAGTCTATATTATTTGTCACTATACAAACAGCAGTTATATACATAAATGGACTAACACATAAACATTTATTATTGTGAAAGGCATACAGATTTCAAAAATTCATGGAGCATTAAAATAGTTACTGTATTTAGGAAGTAAATTATTCTGAGCTGGCCTTAAACTATTTAAGCTTTAAAAAAAACTATTAAAATAATAATTACCATCTTATATTTCTTTGAAATTGTATTTCAAATTGAAAGAAATCAAATTGAATTATAGATACCACATTTTTCTGTATTGCACTATACTAAAATCCAGGGCCTAAGAGGGAAATTGGCAAATTTTGGAAATTTTTTTCCTGCAAATTATAAATTACTATGGTTAGATAAGAATATACATATAGATGACTGAATGGGAAATGACTTTAAGGGGAGCAGTTTCTTATGTTAAACTTTGTGGAGGTCACAGAGGACCAGTCATTGAAATTTTTGGAACTTTGGTTTAACCCCTTCTTTTAAATTTTGTGATCTAAAGTCTGTTTTATTGCATTTAATTGGAAAGTAATCACAGCCATGAAGTAGCATGTGTTAAACTGTTCTTTGCTTTCAGGAACCAAGGTACCTGTAAGAAATATGGGCTGTAGTCTTAGATTCTGAGGTTTTACAAAGGTGACCCTTCTCATGGGAGGTCTGCAGATTTCCTGCCCTGGTTGTTAATGCATGACTTAGTCAGTCTAATTGTATAACTTAATATTAGGAGGCCCATTGTTTCACATGTATATGTATACAATCCTATGTAGTTTTATCAGTAGTAAGGATAATTATTTGTCTCCATATGCTGATTCTTTAGTCATTTTTAAAAAATAAAAACAGGTTTGGAGATGAATTAAAGAAAGGAAAGCTATTTTAATTGACCCCTTTATAACCTCCATCACCTCCTAATCTGGTAGCACAGTGTCTTAAAGAGTAGGAAGCCCTGGATATCCATCTTGTCTCTGCTGTACTTCACAAAGTGAGAGATCAGAACTGCTTCTCATGAAATATTTGCAATCTTGCCCCTTGACCTTTCTTATTAGTAACTATTTATCATTCCTACCAAATTCAAAAACCTGGAAGATTTTAATGAGAATACGGTTCACTTCTTTTTCTTATTCTGGTTCAGCAGTAGGAGGAGCTGAGTACCACATAAACACAGACCTCCCATCTCTTGTTTTGGCTGTTATATTTCACTATTTAACACATAAGTTTGTAATTCCTTCCTTTTTAAATCACTACTGGTAAATTTTTACTAAATTTTTATTATATTTTATGCTTTTTATTGACTAGTGGATTCAGCAGATTCTGAATTTTTATTGACTAGTGGATTCAGCTTACTTTACTTTTCCAAATTTTCCCATATATTACAAAGAATACAGAAATTGAAAGTGCATAGATATTCATAAAAGTAGTTTAGGTAGAATTTTCCAAGCCCTCTGAGCTGCATCACATCATGAATTCCAGTGAGTGAATTATGCTGCATGCAGAAACAAAGATAGGTGTTTCATGTTCAAAATCATCTGAGTGAATTAATCAAGGCTGTTTTTTTCCTTTCCTTCCCTAGAAACATGCTTGTTTCAAGCAAGTATAAATGCTAATCTCAAGAAAACCAATAACTGCACCTTAATTTTAAGATGTTGAAATAAGGTGGTGATCAAATATTGTGTTAAATATTGGCAAGTAATAGAGAATAAATAACACTGTATATTCTCGTGGATGGCTTAATCTGTCCTAGACTCACCTTGTATCATATTAGCCAAAAGGTAACTTATCAATGCTAATTATGATTTATTTTTACCTAATAGCTGGAGCTCTGACAATAGAGCGACATTAAGCAAATAAGACAAAGAAAAAGTAGTGTAACAAATAAGTAAAGGTCCCCATTTGCCCTGTTTGACCTCCTGAATTTGTTGCTATTTTTTGAGTCCCGGTTTTATCGTTAATGTCGGAAAACACAAAAGTGTTGTTTCTGAGCGTCGAGCAAGAAACATGGGTTCTAAAAGTTCCAGCATATAATATAGAACATTTAGCAGGAAACCAATAACCAACAATTTGTGTAATTCCAGAATGTGAGGATAAAGAAAATGATGACAATACATCATAATGACCGCTAAGCAAGCTAGTTAGCAATGAAGCCATCACAAACACCTGCAAGGAAAAAGAGTACCTTTTGTGTTCAACTTTCGCTGTTTGAAGTGTGACTGTGTCCTGGCGGGTGGATAAATGATTGCGTATTAATTATCACTGCCTGCTTGGCAGTGCTCCCTGACTTTCTTGGCAGTGCCTGCTACAGTGGTTGGCTTGTTTTCTAGACTGGCAGCTGCTCGTCCCCTGGAGAAGCACTCGTGCATCTCTTTCCCTGCCTAAGGGATAATTTTACTTTTCCAAGTTTCCTCTCTTACACTTAAGACAGTGAGAGCAAACCCCACTCACTAATGTTTTCTGTTTTCATCTTATTGATCAGGCTTTAGGCAGACATCCTGGGCTGCCTCAATATAGTTTGCTATTCCCATTCCTGGTTCCATTTGCTCCAAACAAGATTTAGCCAAAAGCTTAACTAACACTTTCTGCTAACTTCTCAGTATTTATTTATTTATTTATTTATTTGTAATAGAATTTATCAGGGTGACTCTGGTTAACATAATTATACAGGTTTCAGGTGCCAAATTCTACAACACACATTTGTACACTGTATTGTGTATTTACCTGCTCCAAGTCAAGTCTTTGTCCATCACCACCTCCCATATCTTTTTCCATCTCCCCTCTATCTCTGGCAATCACCGCCTGTTAGCTTTATTATTTATTTTTAAATAGTGATTCCTGTTTATCACTACAGCACAGTGTCTGTACATAGCGGACATTCAGGAATCTTTTATTTCAGTGAATGATAAGAGAAATTACAATATATTTTATACTCATTTTTATATGATAATATAAAATGTACAAACAGAATTTATCTTGTATTGTGACTAAGAGACAAAGTACCTTTTTGAGCAAAAAAGGATAACTGTTTGAAGTCTAGAAAATTAATAAAAAAATCATCCTTGCTTTCCTAAATGCATCTCAGGAACTGAGAAAATATAAGAACATTTCTTTTTTTTTTTTTTTTAATTTTTCTGAAGCTGGAAACGGGGAGACACAGTCAGACAGACTCTCGCATGCACTGGACAGGGATCCACCCGGCACGCCCACTAGGGGGCGGCGCTCTGCCCAACAGGGGGCGATGCTCTGCCCCTCACCGAGCCTCGTTGCGGGAGGGGAAGAGAGAGACAGAGAGGAAGGAGAGGGGGAGGGGTGGAGAAGCAGATGGGCGCTTCTCCTGTGTGCCCTGGCCGGGAATCAAACCTGGGACTTTTGCACGCCAGGCCGACGCTCTACCACTGAGCAAACCGGCCAGGACCTAGAACATTTCTTGTTTTAATAATATTTCTAAATGAAGAAGGACATAGAAGATTCATCTGAATCATTATCTTTATCATCTGGTCTAATTTTAGCTCCTGTGATGCACAGCAGATATTTTTAAAGGAAAAGAATTGAAACAAATCAAGTTACTCTGCAGAAACTAAATTTAGTTCAATAGCCATAGATTCATTTAGAATGTTCTAAATTTAAAGAGTATTACTGAAATCAAATTTATTTTACCAAAATGAGATAACTACTTGGGAGTAATTTCAAAATTTAGACTACAAACAAAAACAATTAAAAAGAAATTTTATTTTCATTTTAACTTTATTGGGCTATAATTTATTTTGTTTGTATTTATTTTTTAATTTTATTTTTTTAATAACAAAATATTATATATATAATTCAGTATAATAATAACTGAATATTATTTTGTATTACTTTAAACCAGTGGTTCTTAAAGTGTGCACCCTAGAAGATCTCCAGGTGCACCTTATGGTATTCCAGAGAAATATGTGCCTGTTGAGGACCAAAAAACCAACAGGGTTTTTGGAGTTTAGATTTTTTGGGGTCAGAGATGTGGCTGTAAGCTGATAGTCTGCCCAACCCCCCACCTCACTTGCCTGATTAGGTTGCAAAAGGCTTTAAGCTGTAGTGCCAGATTGTTTATACTACCCCCATGTTCCCCAGAAAGACTAGAGGCAAGTTTCTTCTAATCTTTGTTTGACGTAAAGTTAAGATTTGCTAATGGGCCTGACCTGTGGTGGCACAATGGATAAAGCGTCGACCTGGAAATGCTGAGGTCGGCGGTTTGAAACCCTGGGCTTGCCTGGTCAAGGCACATATGGGAGTTGATGCTTCTAGCTCCTCCCCCTTCTCTCTCTCTGTTTCCCTCCCTCTCTCTCTCCTCTCTAAAAATGAATAAATAAAATAAAAAAAAAAGATTTGCTAATGGCCTCTCTTTGCCCTATTAATAAAGCAAGATGCGGTTTTGGGGCATGCCTTGTTCTTGCCAGCAGCAATTACAGGGCTCTCCCAACCCTTTATTTTCTTAATTCTGCATCATTCCCAACTTGGGACTTGGAATTACTAGCTGTGCTGGTTTGCAGCATGTGCCCAGATATAAAAATAAATATAGTTACTCTATTATACCATTTTATTATGAAAATACCACTTTTTTGTTAACACAGGATTATTTATTAATAATGTATTATTATATTATTTTAAGATAAATATACCCAAATAAAATGAATAGATTTCTCAAAAAGAAGCATGATATTGAAGAATCTGATTCTGGAAGTGAGCAAAAGTTAAGTGTAAATAAAATAGGAGTTGAAGGCTGATGGGCAGAATTTAATTTATAGCATTTTCCATCACTTAACACTGAACAATATGATTAGATTATTAACCCATTCATGGAAGCTTCAAGTGATTTTGGTTTAACATTAACTGAAGAAGAACTGGCAGCTATATCCACTGATAGTGGATTGATGATTAAACATAAGGAATTGTCTCTTGAAGCCTTTTGGATTCTATAAAAGAAGAATATGTGGCAATATCTAAAAAAGCATTGAACATTTTACTACAATTTTCAACATTGTATTTATGTGAATTAGGGTTTTCTACCCTCAACACAATTACGACTAAAAAGAGAGGAGTTCTTCAATCTATTGATGAGGAAATGAGAAAATAATTTGCCTTTCAAATATATGCCCAGACATTGAAAATATCACTAGGACACATCAGGTTCATGTTTCTCATAAACACAAGAATGAAAAAAACTTAACACATTAGTGCCAGGACCTGCCAAATTTACTAAATCTTACTAAGATTGTATCTCTCTCTCTCTCTCTCTCTCTCTCTCTCTATATATATATATATATATATAAAGATAACTTTTTTGTTATTTTTATTTTTTTAACTCCTTTTTTTTACAAATTCTAAAGAGCATAACTCAAAAAATGTAACATAAAAATGTTTTTAATATCAAAATAAATTTAATTTTTTCATATTTATTTTGTTTAATTACCATAAAAGCACGCTTGGCCTTTATATTTTCTTCTTTAATATTTGACTTAATTATTATAACATATTTCTCAGAAATTTGTATATAGTGTGCCTACAATTATTAGTAGGATTTTAAATGCACCCCGACTTCAAAAAGTTTGAGAACCACTGATTTAAACCAAGAAGAGTAGTGATTTTCATCAGAAGCAATAAAAAGAAAAATTTTAAGCTTTAATTTCATGCCCTAATCAAAGGAGAGCAGCAAAAGTGAAATTAGGAGGGAATGTGTCCAAAATAAAAGTAGTGCTCCTGTGACCACAAAAGCAGTATGTGACTTTTCAAGTAATGTCCCAAAGAAGGTGCAAAAGTATATTAATGTTTAAGAATAATGTGGGGAAAAGGAAACCGTTATGCAGTGTTGATGAGATGTAAATTTATTCAGCCACTATGGAAAACAGTATGGAGGTTCCTCAACAAAGTTTAAAGTAGAACTACCATATGATTTAGCATTTCCACTTCTAGGTATATATCATATATATATATATATATATATATATATATATATATCTGAAGAAAATGTAATCATCATCTTAAAGAGATATCTACACCCCTATGTTCATTGCAACATTATATTTATAATATCCAAGACATAGAAAGAACCTAAGTGTCAACAATGGATGAGTGAATGAAGAAAATATGATATATTTTTCAGCCATAAAAAGAAGGAAATCTTGCCATAGTGAAGGCATTATGTGAAGTGGAGTGAGCCATAAAGTGAAAAATACCATAAGATCTCACTTACATGTGCAATCTAGAAGAGCTTAACTTCTATAAACAAATAGATTGGTGATTTCCAGGGACTGGAGGATGGGGAAGATAGGGAAACATTGATCAAAGGGTACATATTATTACTTAAAAGATGAATAAGTTCTGGGATATAAAGTACAGCAGTGAGTTTCAAGTTTTTTCATCTTGTGGCACGCATAAACTAATTAATAAAATTCTGTGGCACACCCAAAAATGTCTTTTTTGCTGATCTGACAAAAAATATAGGTATAATTTGATTTATTCACACAAGATGGCTTTTGTTGATTTGGTTGTTATTTTTTATTTAGCACTCTAAGGGAAAAGAGGTCAGTGACCTTTACTAAATAGTCAGGTATTGCATGTTTTAAAAATTACTGTGACAAATCATTTGAAAATCACTGATGACTGTAGTTAATAATATTGTTTTGTATACTTGAAAGTTGCTAAGAGAGTAGAACTCAAATGTTCTCTCCATATATGTTGAGAGGATAGATATGTTAACTAATTTTACTGTGATAGTAATTTTGCAATATATAGCTATATTAAATCATCTCATTGTAAATCTTAAACAATGTTTTATGTTAATTATATCTCAATAAATCTAGGGGGAAAAGAAGTTGGTCTTTCTGGAAAATTAACCCAGGGAAGATGAAATTGATATTAAAGAATGCCTGCGGTGGTTTAAGAAAAAAAATAATTTGGGGCATCATTATCAGTATTGTATTTTCCATCAACAACAGAAAACACTTGTGGAATACCTGTAGTTTCAATGAAATGAAAACATTAATTTCATATTTAATTTACTGTGAAAAGAAATATATGCATATATATGCATGCAAACACATCTATTTTGTTGCAGAAAAATAAATTTACACAGAAGGTTTTATTTTAGAAAAAGTATTTAGTTAGATAACCTTACATGATTTTCTAAAATGTATTGGTTGCCATGAAACCTGTGTGTTACTTACTGTACTCTCCACCTCACTCTTGTACCCAAACTAGCTGAAAGATTTTATTCTGATTTTTATCTCTTTGCAGAAGCATCGTGGTTCTGCTGATATTGAAACAGACTAACCCTGGAATAAAAAACAAGTAAAATGTTGGCATTTTCAGCTCAAAAATCTATTTGCAATCTACTGTGGGTTATGAAATTAGAGCTGCCTTATTTTCCAGAGCAATGAGTCAAATTATTTTTTGAAAAACATAAGTGCTAATTAATACAAATACTTCTGTTTTAGAAATACCTGACAGATTATATATATATATATTATTTTTTAATTTTTAATTTTATTTTATTTATTCATTTCTTTTAGAAAGGAGAGAGAGAAGGAGAGAGAGAGACAGAGAGAGAGGAGAGAGAGACAGAGAGAAAGAAGGGGGGAGGAGCTAGAAGCATCAACTCCCATATGTGCCTTGACCAGGCAAGCCCAGGGTTTTGAACCGGCGACCTCAGCATTCCAGGTCAATGCTTTATCCACTGCACCACCACAGGTCAGGTTATATTATTTTTAACTTATAATATGGATACTATATTAGTTTTCTATTGCTACTGTAGCAAATTACTACAAACTTGGTGGCTTAAAAAACACAAGTTTATTTTCTTATGGTTCAATGGGTTCCTTGGGATAAAACTAAAATATCAATAAAGCAGTATTCCTTCTGAAGGTTCGGTAACCTCATAGTGGACAAATCAGGCAATCACAATATTGACCAAGCGGTCAAGTTTAACATCATTAGTAATGAAACTTATTGTCATTTATTTACTTACTTTTATTTTTATTTATTTATTTATTTATTTGTATTTTTCTGAAGCTGGAAACGGGGAGAGACAGTCAGACAGACTCCTGCATGTGCCCGACCAGGATCTACCTGGCACGCCCACCAGGGGGCTACGCTCTGCTCACCAGGGGGCAATGCTCTGCCCCTCCAGAGCGTCATTCTGTTGCGACCAGAGCCACTCCAGCGCCTGGGGCAGAGGCCAAGGAGCCATCCCCAGCGCCTGGGCCATCTTTGCTCCAATGGAGCCTCGCTGCGGGAGGGGAAGAAAGAGACAGAGAGAAGAAGAGGGGGAGGGGTGGAGAAGCAGACAGGCGCTTCTCCTGTGTGCCCTGGCCGGGAATCGAACCCGGGACTTCTGCACGCCAAGCTGACACTCTACCACTGAGCCAACTGGCCAGGGCCTATTTACTTACTTTTAATACAATGGTCTGATAAAAGTATGACATCATTTTATACAACAGTATTCTTGCCAATAAAAATTTAAGCATTATATATTATTTTTAGTTAATTATATCAGTATGTTAAAATCACTAATAATAAATATTAAAGCCAGCATTAATTTAAACTTTGTTAATTCAGTATGTCGGTGGTATATGGGATCGAGTGGTTTTACTAGAGGTTATTCTTCCAGACTCTGTCATGTCTGTACCTCTGAGATACGATATAACAAGGCAGTGTGGATCACTTCCTGTTTTGGAAGTCTTGGGCAAATTCTCAAATCAAGACTTACTGTTTTTTCTGTTTATTTATCTTACTTAGTCTTTAAGCTAAAGAAATGGTATGTTTTACCTCTTTGACATTCCTAGTTTCAAAGATTAGCTAGCAGATTTCTCATATATTCTTCTTTGCTCTTCCTTTTAGTAAAGCGGAAGAAATAATTAAGCTCTTTTTCTAATGATCAGTTTCCTGATGCATAGCTTTGCATTTGAAACTAAAGCTTGGGTTACAAACTATTTTAATAGGCAAAATTTCTGTATGAAACGTTACTTTCCTGGTTCTCTTAATAATAAGGTTAGCTGGCTTTTTAGCTCATAGTCAAACAGGGCTCTGATTCCAGCTACTGTCAGTGGTAATTTGAGTTAATTAGAACATAACTTTTAAAACACATTTAAGCCAACATGGTAAGTTTTAAGTAAGGATGTAAAATTCTTTCTCACAATAATCTTGAAAGATCAATGAAGTTTTCTGGGCCTTTCTTTCCTTCCTACAAAAAAAAAAAAAAAAAAGGCCTGACCTGTGGTGGTGCAGTGGATAAAGTGTTGACCTGGAAATGCTGAGGTCGCTGGTTCGAAACCCTGGGCTTGCCTGGTCAAGGCACATATGGGAGTTGATGCTTCCAGCTCCTCCCCCCGTCTCTTTTTCCTCTCTTTCTCTCTGTCTCTCTGTCTCTCTCTCCTCTCTAAAATGAATAAATAAAAAAATTAAAAAAAAAGAAATAGAGCTCCCTTTATTAAAAAAAAAAAAGACTAGTGATTCTCTCATTTAATTACCAACATTCTTTGAAGAGTGAGTAGTCACAGTCGGGGTATGCCCTAAGAAAACCTCAGCATCTGAGTGAAGACTAACCAGGCACCTCTGGTTAAGTGCCTTGAAATTTAATGTCACGTGAAAGAAATCTTTGGTTCGTCTATGTCTTCTAACATTCCTAAAAATGGGAGGAGATTTTGATAATGGATTGAAATTCAGGGGCTTTTAAATACTCCTCCAGCAGCAGGGCAAGGCTGGGGCACAGTCCCCGTAAAAAGAGCCCAGGGGAGGTTATCTGACCCACATGCTTAGGTCAATATCGTCTTTTAATATCTTCATTGTTTCCTTCTCTTATGTTGCTAAGTTACTCTCAAGCAATAAGTTCTAGTAATTTGAATTCCTCTATAAATTGCAACCTCTTTTTAGAAGGGAGTGTTCCTTATTCAGTTTTAGAACTTTATAATATACAGCACACTGCCTTACATATAAATGCTTAATAAATATTGGTTCAATTAAGGAAATAAAACCTTTAAGTTTTAAAACTTACCATTAAAAATTCTGAAAGAAAAGTGTGTGTGTGTGTGTGTGTGTGTGTATGTGTGTGTGTGTGTCTGAAGAAGGCCAAGCTAGGAAGAGGGAACGAGAGTATATACAAAGTCTGTGTGAAGGGACTGTGCCAGATGTTATTCCAGGCAGCACTCTGCTGGGCAGTGGTTCTCAACTGGGGGTGACTTTGCACTTCATGCGACATTTGACAATGTCTGGGGACATTTTTAGTTGTCATGACTTGTTGCCAATATAATGTGTAGACACCAGAGGCTGCTAAATGCTCAGGAATGCACAAGAAAAATAATTTATCTGGCCCAAAATATCAATGGTGACAAAGTTGAGAAACCCTAGTATAGAAAACATGGGGTCAGTATGATATCATAGAAAGGGAATTCATTATGACCTCTCCCTTCTTTGAAAAACTGTAAAATAATTTTTATTATCTACCTGCTTTTTTTAAAGTATTTATTTTTTCCCTCTCTTTCCTATTTTATACAATAGTATTGTAGTGTTCTAATTTAAAGTTAGAATTGAAGGAAGACCTGGAATAGTCTTCTTTCAGGAGCTCTCTTAGTCTGGGAACCCTATTTTTCCCCTCTTCTCTATGATCTTACCAGAGAGCCTGCTAGACAGACTCCTTGTATTGCTCCAAACCAAAAAGGACGAAGAGTTTCTGCCTTTTGTTGTTTGACAACAACTTTTCCTTCTTTGCTTTTATGTGGCTGAATGTCGCTTGAGTTAGGGATTTCAGTTTTCTGTGGAATACATTAGTTGAATTTATAGAGCATCCACTTAAATGTGTTTAAAAACAGTTAGAGCCATTGCAATTACTTATGATATCAGAAATTTGGCAGTCCTGTGACCCTGTAGTTCATGGCACAGTTTGGCTGAAGAAGTCTGTCTGGGACCTGGAAGCCCGGAGGTAGTCTTGTAACTGTCCTGATTTCCCTCATACTTCCTGGATTTACAGTGATTCTGGGCAGAGTCCAATTTCTTGAACTGTTTGCAAGTACAGGTCTTGAGATCTTCCCAGTGGTGGACTTCAAATAATTTAACAACGGGTTCTTTGCCCTAATGACCGTTTTAAGTATTAAAAAAAACATTATGCTGAAAGGTAGTTTACTATTTCATGCATTTAACATTTAAATAAGTACAATAAAAGATGTGCACAAAACTAGATTGTGTTATAAAAAGAGTTTTAAAATATTAATAAAAAATATTAAATAATATCTGACAAAAATCAGTACAAGTTGCCACCCCTGGTTGTTTGGCACTTTTTCTCTTTGCATTATATGTTTGTTTACTGAAGTAACAAATGCGAGGGAATTAAAATGTAGAATTTTATCAAAGGTATACTGAGTTTTATTAAGTGAATAAATAATTATTATAAGCATAATTTCATCAAATTTTTTTTACCTATGGATGAAATGAACATTACTACAGATGCTTAGAATATGCTGTTGCACAGATGAACACTAAAAAAGAGTGAGAAATGTAAATTTGTGATTTCCACATTAGGCGGCTGCCCAGTTACCCACCTTAGAGAGAACCCTGATTATAAGTGCCATTTTAACAACCAGTTCACCAAATTCAACAAAAAATTAGGTATCGATTCTGCCAAACCAGTGCAAATCGTATGAATACCTTCACTAGATCTTCCTCAGCTAGTCGACCAATGAATAGTCAGCTCAAGGTCATATTTGTATCCTGTATAGAACAGGTTGTCAATATTTAAGACATAAAATTCATTTTGTTGGAATGCCCCAGGCCATTTGACATTACCCTTAGGTAATAATCTACCATGCTTGTTGACTTGTTGCAGCCATATATTCTTCAAGTTCTGACTCTAAACTAGTGTGTTTACGGTAGTTTAATGAATAATATGAACAATCTGCCTACAGGCTGAAATATGAAGTATGATGCCTATTATTATAAATCCACTCTTACTGCAAGCCCAATTCATAGTTATTAATGTGAACACCTCCGTCTTTTTGCTTTCAACTCCTGAATTTTTATTGTCTGTATATTTCCTGTGATGAAGAAGGCGTTTCATAGCTCAGCAAAGTCTTAGAACATTTCTTTTATAAACAGACTCTTAATGGCAGCTGGATCTAGCTATAAGACATCAAGCAAGTGACACAAGATTTGTTTTTCTTGTCAGTGTCTGTGTAGATAAGGCAAGGACTCACTCTTGGCCTCTACTCAGCAATAATGCAAAAACCTAAAGCTTTTAAAGTAGGAGAGGAACCAGAGAAGGTGATCTTTTGTTTTACAAAGAAATCTTAGCAAGTTACCAAGGGGAGATACATTATTAATCAGCTTCTCTGTTGATAGTACAGGATCAGTTTGTTGATATTCATCATGTCTGTTGGTAAAAAATAAAAGGCGGTAGAGGGGATTGAATCATGTCAGTATTCTTACAATCAGTCTCTGTTTCCACCTCTGCTTGGAAATTTTAGTACAGAGCATGGCTGTTTTAGTAATTTTGGTACAAAAAACATCTCTGGGGGATGGTTTAACATGTTTGTCTCTGCAAAGCCCCATAGCAAGCATGTGTATCATCGACCCCCTAACAACTCTTAGAGGTGGTAACTACCAACCACAGGTCAGGGGAATGATAGGTAGAATTTACATCCTGATATAAAAAGTTTTAAAAAGAAGAAAATTTGACCTGCTGAGAGTTTCTCATTAACTATTTGGAGCTCTAGTGCTTGTTATTTCTTGGTTTGGTCAGGAAAACATTTGTTTAGCATGTGCTTTGAGACCGTAAATATTCTATCCCTTTAATGTTACTTAAACTCTACACTGCACAATCTAATTTTTCCATATCTTATTCTTTGTAGTATTTCCAAAACACATAGAGAGATTCACTTGTTATTGCCAAGAACGTTGATTCTATTAAATGCCTCTATAAAAATTTCATGATTTGGGATTGGACTGGCTACATAATTTTTTGGATACAGTAGAAATTGCTAATGAGAGGCCCTTTGTTTCAAAATTATTAAGAACTTCAAGATGGCAACAGCAGAGCATTAAACTAAGCACGGAACACTCTGTGGCTGCACAGACTGCACAACCAAAATCACACCCACAAAGCGGGCATGTCTGAGAAGACGCATGTTGGTAAAGGTTGCTTAGAAACGGTACCTTTAAAAACATTCTGCACAAGGAAAGCACTGAACATATAATTTTTAAATTATAATATTCTTCATGTTACTTTATAGTGCTTCTAACAGTATTTCTCTTTGTGTGTTGAAGAATGCTTGGCATGCCCAACTCGTGCCATTATTTGTAACTTTATTGAAGTATAGTTGAAGTAAACTAACCTGGTTATATTTAAACTCATCAATTTTCAACATATCATCCATTCAAGAAACTGTCTCACAATAGAAGTAACAAGTATTTCTATCATCTTCAAGAATGTTCCCATGCTCTTTTGTAATCCATTCTTCCTTCTCCCTATTCTGTCCCCTAGCAACCACTGACAGTCTTTTCCTCACCGTAGATTAGTTTGAATACTGCAAGCATAGAATGTACATTTGCCTGGCGTTTTTCACTCAGCATAAGGATTTTGAAGTTCATTTATATTGCCGCACATATCAATATTCCATTCCTTTTTACTGCTGATCAGTATTTTTTTGGATAAACTATCACATGTTGATAGACATTTTGAGTTCTTATGTTTGGCTCTTAAGTGTTAAGCTGCTATCAATACCCTTTCTTGTCTAAACCACATTTTTTAATTTCTTGGATAAATATCTAGCAGAGAAACAATTGAGATTCATTATAATTATATGTCTTAATTTTTTAGAGTGCCAAATTGTTTCCTAAATAGTTGTATCATTTCACATTCCCACCAGCAATGAATAAAACTTCTAGTAGTCCCATAAACTCAAAATTGATATGGTCAGAGATAATGAAATCATGCAATATTTAATTATTTTCAAGTATGTATTAAATTTATTTGGAGAGAATTTCTCATAGAATTCTGATCTTTAGTTTTTAAATTTTATTATAAAAAAATTGAATAGAAAAGTTGAAAATTTTAAACAGTGAATATAGATATATATGACAGTAGATTTCATAATTATTATTTTGCTATATTTGCTTTACAACATATTCTTCTATCTAGTTACCATCTAATTTTAAGACAGAAGAATACACATATATAATAAAGATCTCTAGCAGATTGTTAACCCAATAAATTATGCTTTTCTCTAAAAAATGTGGCGCAGTGGATAAAGCGTCGACCTGGAAATGCTGAGGTTGCCGGTTCAAAACCCTGGGCTTGCCTGGTAAAGGCATATATGGGAGTTGATGCTTTCAGCTCCTCCCCCTTCTCTCTCTCTGTCTCTCCTCTCTCTCTCTGTCTCTCCCTCTCCCTCTCTCTCTCCTCTCTAAAAATGAATAAATAAAATTAAATAAATAAATAAGTGTCTTCTCTTTAAAAAAATTTAAATCTAGAATGGTATTTGGAGATCATGTAGTTCTCAACATCCTCATTTTCTTTGTTACACAGTTGAGGAAACTGGCCAAATTAAATGATTTGCACAAGGTAATCCAAAGGTTAATCATGAACCAGATTTCATAATTTCTAGATCAAACTTCTGTGCACAAATCCACATTTCCTCAAAATATTAATAATTTATATTTTAAGCAAATAATGTGCATTTTTACTACAAATATTGATAGACTTACGACCTATGCAACTTACAACCATTTGACTTTATGACCACAATCACTAGCCATGACTACTCTGTGTCTGGCAGTGCAAGCATTGCCCAGCTGGGCGTATGACAGTGCGGACCAGCTTCCAGCAGCACTACCATCTCCACGTACACCATTTCAACTGTTATCCCAGAGTCGGTACAGCAATTTGTGTTTTGTATCTTGGATATTTTTCATCAAACCCCTCCCAAGATGTCTACCAGAGGCAACTGTCTTTGCAAATAGTAAACCAGTTGTACTGGTAATGCAGTGTTTTACTTAAACCTGACAAATGTAAAAATAAGAAACAAAATGGTGTAGAGATGATACAAATGGCATAAAATGAGCAAAGAAAATTATGATATATAGCAACAATGAAAGAAAATTATAATAAAATATGACTTAAAGATTTTTATAACATCATTTCACAGTACTGCACATATAGCCTACTCAACTTACAACCAAATCGTGTTATGGTCGGTCTGTTAGAACCAATCGTGGTCGTAAATCGAGCACTAGCTGTACTGGATTGTAAAAAATTATTTTGCTGTCCATTGATGGAGATACAATGCTGTATTATAATCATAGACAAAGTCATGTACTTTTAAAATTGGAAGGAATATTAGTCCTCAATTTTAGTGCTCATTTGAAAGCTGACTCTACCTTGAGTGAAACAATACTTTGAAATTATGTAATAATGTTCAGGCAATTTAGTTATTCTTTCTAGTTTTATTTATTTGGAGTGAAGCATCAAAGATGTGAATGGTCTGTGTTTCTGGCTCCGTCTTTGTCCCCTCTTACCAATCTTTGGGGTGTTGATTTTCAGGCCCGCACCTCCATCAAAGGATTTTTCAGCTGAAGGAAGAGGAAATGGAACTTAGAAAGGTCCAATTTTATTTGTTAATAAGAAAGAGGTTGAAAGTAATGGTTCAGATTGGATTTTTGGACTATCAGTGGATGTAATTTATTCCATCATGCCGGTTCCCCATTTGCCTTCTCTTTATTCCAGGTAATTGAGAATTAGTCACAGTGGTTATTTTTAGCACTCCTGATTTCATCTGGAAATGGGAATGAAATTACAAAAACAAGTAAAGAAAAACTATCAAAAATATTAAAAAAAATTTCTTTCTTGATTTAGTTAGCCAAGAAATATCAGGAGACTTGAAAAAGGATTATTTTAATATTTAAAATGAAGTGGACTTTGTTGGCCTTGATTATTCATTTTCATGTAAATAATCAAGAGTGAGCCAGTGTGCAGAGAAGGTCTCCTTGCCACAACATACATCCTGAGGCGTGTTGGTTGCTGAAAGTAGGGGACACTTATTTTTATTTGTTTTGCTACCAATGCTTGATTTTGAGGATGTAAATTTTCTTATATGCTTTTGAATAGCATTTTAAAATGTATATTTTTCTTCCTTATTCCTGAAATTTTACCCATTAACACAAGCTGTGGTTTGTGTTTTTCAAAAAATAAATGTTCTAGATGCATTTAAAAATTAAATGGCCAATTGACTAAATTTAATATGAAAAAAAGAGATAAATATTTGTAGGTACCCTCAAAATACGTAATAAGTAGAGCTTTCTAATGCTATTACTTTGTAAGGATTTAAATTCATATACAGGCTGTTAATTTGAAGGGCATTTGAAGTTTGAGTTATAATGCATCAGTCATCCTTAAAAACACAGGCAATTAATATACACAAATGCAAAATTCCCTAAATAATATTTTTGTCCACACTTCATTTATAGATGCATATAAGAATTACTCATGCTAAACTGCAATTTATCATATTCCTGGTAACAAAACAAATCACCCTGTCATTTTATACTTAAGGATGTTGATGTTTAATACTATTTTCAAAATACAGGTATGGCATTTGACTGCAAATACTTAGTGATGCCAAGGTTCTCAGTAGCAGATGGAAAAATGATCCATTTTAAGAATTACTACAGCAGTGAACAAGTATCTGTGTAATAAATTACTGTTTCCTAGGTTAAAATGATCTTTCACTATCCTGGGAAATTTAACATATCTACCAAGTGGAAGTAATTCATAAATCACCATAGAAACCAGAATTGCCACTTTAAAATACATATATAGACTTAAAATAATCACAATGCCTGTGCCCCATTTTAGGTCTTCATCACTTCTTACACAAATGAATTAACCATGTGCCAATTTTCTATTATTGAAAATAGATAGAAAGAACTACTGAGCAAATAACTTCAAAGAGCAATGTCTATTACACACAGGCATTCACAAGAATTTACAAATGATTTTCAGTATATTTTTGTGAGCTATGAGCCAATATTGTGTTCATTCCACTTTTGATTTTTTATTTTAAAACCAAATGATTGTGTTTTTTATCTAACTTTGCCTTTCATCTTATATATTCAGATCCTTCAGAGTACACAGAAATTCTTAAGAATTCAAATGGGAAGTTACTCATTTGGATAAGAAATGTGAACAATTTTCTGAGCATATTAATGATTTTAAATGTTCAAATTTAATGATTAATAATGGTAAAAGTTACCATTTATAGTTAATTTGATAAAGGAGTTACCAGGGTTACTGATGCCTAAGATTGGGAGAAGGTAAGGGGTATATTCTACCAATGAATAATAATGGAGGTGAGAACCAGAGATTTTAAATTTAGAGATGTTTTGCTTGCCTTTGATATCAACAGAAAGTCATTTTCTTTACCTTTTTCCAAGACTTTTATTCCTACTTAATTTTAGTCTTATCTTCTTTAACACTTCACTATAGGACTTATTCATATTCCCAAATCAGTATAGAAAGCTTGGCATATTTAGAGAGTCATGTGGTTTTCAGGAGTAGAAGCTGATTATAACTTCTGTACCCAAAATAAAAAGTGGGTTCTCACTCATGAATATTAGGATCCTTTTTATAGAAAAAAGTTTTATAAGCTCAAACTGAGAACAAATGTTCTGACAGATACAAGTTCGCCTCTGAAGAAAATAGGACAGCATATTTGGAATGTGTATGTTCTTCAGAATTGCAAGACAATCATAAATTCCTGGATTTGGAACTGTCCTTAAGACCTTTCCTCATGACTCCAGGACCTACACATATTTCAATTATCTGTTTGATCTCAGCCACATCATCCCCTTTGATCTTAGAGCCCCTATGAACCTTTATTGGGTATTTGATTACTGTTTTTTCTCTTTAAAATTTTTTATTTCTTTTTCACATAAACTTGAACTTCTCCATTTGATTGGAACTCTGTACTTTCCATTTGCAAATCACAGGACTTGTTTCTGCTAAAAGAATTACCAAGCTCATAAAAGCTCTATATTTCTAGGATGTATGTAAAATTAGGGCAGCTGCTGCCATGGTAATAAGCAGATATTGTGGCTCCTTCTGGATCCTGTTTTTTTGTCTTCCCTGATTTTCACATCATGCTTTGGACTTCAACACAGACACAAAACACCCCAGCTCACTCCGAAGAAGTACTTCATTTTACAGAGTACAGTAGTTACTCATTTTCTCTGGAATCTCAGGGCTTTTCTTGTCATTCACAGCTTGTTGTAGCATCATTCTGGGAGCCCTCCCCAACCACCTGGTCTAATTAAATTCCAGGCCCTTTCTTTCTTCCTTATTGCTCTCACTGCCTTGTATTTGTTACTGATTATTCATTAATTTGTTTACTTGCCTTCTTCCTCCACAAGACTACAAAGTCCATGACCATAGGGACTAGGTCTCTCCTGTTCACTCCTGCAGCAGAGTAGGGCCTGGCATACAGCACATGCGGTAAATGTTGGTTGGATGCAGACTGTATATTTGTTAAAGGAAAGTCTTTCTAAAATTTCTGATGCTAGATATCACTAAGTGTAAAACAGTAACAATTAAAATGGCATCTTAATTTTACTTAACAGAAAACATGGAATTAGATATAGTTTAAAACATTTTTTTTTTTAGTGAGAGACAGAGAGACAGGAAGGGAGAGAGATAAGAGGCATCAACTCATAGTTGTGGAATTTTAGTTGTTCATTGTTTGCTTTCTCATATGTGCCTTGACCGGGGGGCCCCAGACACACCAGTGATCCCTTGCTCGAGCCAGTGACCTTTAGGCTCAATCTAGCGACTATGGGATCACGTTGGTGAACTTGGAGCTCAAGCCAGATGAGACTGTGCTCAAGCCAGTGACCTTGGGGTTTTGAACCTGGGACCTCAGCTTCCCAAGTCAATGAATGCTCTATCCACTGCATCATCAACTGGTCAGGCTACTTTAAAACATTTTAGAAAGAATACTAAATATTAAAAATGTCAACTCTAACAATATTCTAGATACAGCTAATTTGCTCAAAAATATTATCAATAATTATGTAATTGGTTTTGATGTTTTGTTTTTTTTTATTTCTGAACATCATTAGTATGGCTGCAAGCTGGTGAAAATGAAAACATTCCTTTCTACTTCTAATGGTATTTTAATTGGAAGGTAGAGTCACTTTGACGACCTTGCACTTGCCGCCAGGATTCCAGCCCATCCTATACAAGCCTCTGTTCTTTGAGCTGGCCTCCACCATATGGCTTTCCCACCCCTTGAGGACAAGTTGGAGCAGGAGACCAAGGGTGACCTCACTGGCTACACCAAGGGAATCTTTGGGTTAAGGAGCTAAGCAGGCTCTTCCTTGGGAGAAAGGAGAGATTCTAACTCAACCTGTGTTGTGAGAAAATTCCAGCAAGTTTCATGATATTAAACCCAGGCCCTGGCTAGGTAGCTGGTTGGTTAGCATCATCCCAAAGTGCAGAGGTTGCCGCTTCAATTTCCTAGTCAGAGCACATACAGGAAGAGATTGGTGTTCCAGTCTCTCTCTCTTTAAAATAAATCAGTAAAATAAACATTAAAAAGACAACAAACAAACATTAAGCCAAGGTTGACACTGGCTCAGGACAGGTGTGTAAATAACATCCTCAGCCCTACATCCTATGTTTTGTGGGTTTGTGCACTTACACCCTTAACCATGTGCAGAAGGGCTCCCTGTTGTCTTCTGGTAGATGTGTGCGTGCTCCCTCTGTCTGTTCCTCCTGGAGGAGGGCCACTGCCCTCCGGTCCTGTGGTCTCGTGCGAGCTGTGATTGATTTGCTTTGGTCAGTAGTGTGTTTGGAGAGGAAGCTCACATTAGGCATAGATGGGGTTTGGGGATGTTTTATCCCATTTCTTTAGCACCATGGATTTGAAACAAACTCCTCCTTGCAGTATCTAGAATCCCTTGAAAAGTTTGTTCATACTAGGACACATTGGCAACATCACCCCGAATTACAGTCAGCCTTATCCCCCTTCACCTCCGAATGAAAGTAAAGAAAATTCAGGACAAGGAAAGTGCACTATTTTGGAAGAAATGGGTTATACTCAGAAATAAATGAAAACAAATATTATATTAAAAAGCAAAGAAGTTGTAAAACTTAAAAAAAACCTTTCAATTACCATGGTTAGCCATTGTATCTGAAGATTTTATTTCTCTGCTGTTAATAAAATGTGTCCTTGATTTTGTACTCTTTCTGAGTTGATACTTTTCTGTTTCTGTCCAGAAATCAGAAATAACATGTAACCATTACATCATAGATATTTTTTCCGTGAAAACACTTGAGAGCAACTTGGATTCATTTATGAGTTTTATTTCCCCAAATCTAGTGGTATCCTAAAGTTCTCCAGAACCTTACCTCATGCCTAATGCCAGAGGACATGCACAAAGCTCTTATTTAAAATCTATTCATGAATCCTGCTCAGGTGCTCAGTTAGTTAGAGAATCCTCCTGATATGTCAAGGTTGCAGGTTCTGGTGGGTTCAATCCCCAGTCAGGACACATACAAGAATCAACTCACAAATGTATAAATAAATGGAACAGCAAATCAGTGTTGCTGTCTGTCGCTCTCTCTGTTTCTGTGTCTATTCCTTTTTCTCTCTAAAATATAATCAATAAAGTCTTAAAATTAAAAAAAAATTATTCACAGTGCATTTTAAATATTTTTTTAATTTTTTTAATTTTTTTTATTTATTCATTTTAGAGAGGAGAGGGAGAGACAGAGAGAGAGAGGAGAGACAGAGAGAGAGAAGGGGGAGGAGCTGGAAGCATCAACTCCCATATGTGCCTTGACCAGGCAAGCCCAGGGTTTCGAACCGGCGACCTCAGCATTTCCAGGTCGACGCTTTATCCACTGCGCCACCACAGGTCAGGCCTCATTTTAAATATTTAGTAGAGACTTGGATATTAATATCAGCTATTTGTATAAAAACAGGTTTTGTTCATCTATTATAAAGGAGACTGATGATGAAGATTGTATATTATTTACTAGCCCACTTCTTTTTTTTTTTTTTTTTTTTTGTATTTTTCTGAAGCTAGAAACAGGGAGAGACAGTCAGACAGACTCCCGCATGCGCCAGACCAGGATCTACCCGGCACACCCACCAGGGGCGAGGCTCTGCCCACCAGGGGGCTATGGGAGGCACCAGAGGGGCAGAGCCACTCTAACGCCTGGGGCAGAGGCCAAGGAGCCATCCCCAGCACCCGGGCCATCTTTGCTCCAATGGAACCTCGGCTGTGGGAGGGGAAGAGAGAGACAGAGAGGAAGGAGAGGGGGAGGAGGGAGAGACAGATGGGCACTTCTCCTGTGTGCCCTGGCCGGGAATTGAACCCGGGACTTCTGCATGTCAGGCCGACGACTAGCCCACTTCTATTTTTCTGTACCAGTAATTGCTGCAACCTACCTGTTTAATTTTATTACTTTGTTTTTTTTTTCCATTTTAACAATTCCATCGCTTAAAAGCTGATGCTTTCATAGCATTTAACAAGTTACAAAACTCTTTCTTGTTAATTATTTATTAAATACTTATACAATCCAGCTAGTATATATAAAAATTATAACTGGTAACATCTTTTTTTTTTCATCTTACATATGACAAAATTGAGACTAAGATTCTGCAAATGACATTTGTAATAACATTAATTATAAATGATCTTCTTGTTCTTTTCCCTTCCTCCTGATATTTTTTTCTTCTCATCTCTTTCTACCTTTATAGACAAAGACAAAGAACAAGGAGGTATGGGCGGGCAGGGGAGATGAAGGGCAACTCTTTTAAAAATATAATTAAAGTGTAAGATAGAATTTAGTCAGTAAAATAATAACAGTCTCTCTCTACTAATGACCACCTTTCTCTTTCTGTGCTGCTTCTGCCTGTCTCTACACAAATCAAACAACTTATTCTCATTGTAGTCAAGGACAGAAATGAAATGCTTATATTATTAGCATTTTTAAAAGAAAAACAAATGTAGTTCTTTTTCAGCACAGACCCATGCCTAATTACTAACTGGTCATCTGTTGTTGTTTTGGTGCCTTTATGTCACATTTTTGACTCTTGCAATATTTTAGCCATTTTGTTCCTGTTATGAGGTCAGGCTGATAATGGTACCTCACCTGGCTTTTGAAAGGTACTTGAACGTGTTTCTGGCAGACTGTTGATTCTGTTGTCATGAGTGTAGCTACAGTGCTACTTCGATTTTGCCACATCTTCATTCCCACCTTGTAACTTATGATAGAAAGGCCAAGCATGTAGGGCAGCATTCATTATATCAATGTAAATTTAATCAAACACATGAGTGTTGCTGATAGGTGGCAGGTCTTCAATAAGAATAACTGTTCTGACGATACCAGGGTGATCTTGTATGACATTTTGTACAAACCAACTTTTACTTAGCATTCTGTTATTTAGAATAGTTTTTCCTAGAAATAATGAATATGGGAGCACCATTTCCTTTCTTGTTTCTTTTTTTTTCTCCTTTTTATTGAATTTATTGGGGTGACACTGGTTAACAAAATTATAAAGTTGCCAGGTGCACGATTCCACAATACATCATCTGTACACTGTATTGTGTGTTCACCACCCCAAGTCAAGTCTCCTTCCATCACAATATATCCCCCTATACACTTCTCCACTTCCCCCTACACCCCTTCTCCCCCACAGTCACCACACTGTTTGTGTCCATGAGTATTTTCTCTTTTTTCTTTTTTGCTCATTCTATCCACACACATACCCCATGCCCCCCAACTACCACCCTTAGCCCCTGTCAGCTTGCTCTATCTATGAGTCTGTCTATTTTGCTGGTTAGTTCATTTTAGTCATTAGATTTCATATATACATGAAATCATATGGTACTTGTTTTTCTCTGACTGGCTCATTTCACCTAGCATAATACTCTCCAAGTCCGTCTATGCTGTTGCAAATGATAAGATATTCTTTTTTATAGCCGAGTAGTATGTTATTGTATAAATAAATGTTTTTTTATCCATTCATCTACTGTTAGACACTTGGGCTTCTTCCAAATCTTGGCTGTTGTGAATAATGCTGCAAAGAAGATAGGGGTACATATATTCTTTGAAATTAGTGTTTCTGGCATCTTTGGGTATATTCCCATAAGTGGAATAGCTAGGTCATAAGGCTGTTCCATTTTTTATTTATTTATTTTTATTTATTTATTTATTTATTTTGCCAGAGACAGAGAGAGAAACAGATAGAAAGGGAGAGAGATGAGAAACATCAAGTCTTCTTTGCGGCACCTTAGTTGTTCATTGATTGTTTTCTTATGCACCTTGACTGGGGTGCTACAACAGAGCAAAAGACCACTTGCTCAAGCCAGATACCTAGGGCTCAAGCCAGCAAACTTGGGCTTCAAGTTCCCTTGGTCCAGGGAACTTTAGGCTCAATCTTGTGATCATGAGTCATGTCTATGATCCTGTGCTCAAGCTGGTGAGCCCATGCTTAAGCCGATGAGCCCAGCATTCAAGCTGGCGACCTTGGGGTTTTGACCCTAGGTCTTCTGTGCCCCAGTGTGACATGCTATCCACTGTACCACTACCTGGTCAGGCCATTTTTAATTTTTTGAGGTAACCCCATACTGCTTGCCACATTAACTGCAACAATTTTCACTCCTGCCAACAGTACATGAGGATTCTTTTTTCTCCACATCCTCGCCAGCACTTGTTGTTTGTTGATTTACTGATGAAAGCCATTCTGACAGATGTGAGGTGATATCTCCTTGTGGTTTTAATTAGCATTTCTCTGATGATTAGTGATGTTGAGCATCTTTTCATATGTCTATTGACCATCTGTACGCATACAATTAATATCTTATTCTTAACAATAATCTAAGATGTTAATTCCTGTTTTATCTCCACTAATGTGAATTCCTGCCAGATCAGAGCAAAGTGACCAGATATTAGCAAATCAAACCATAAGACTTGGGACAATGCTAGGCTTTTCTCTCAAAAAACAGAGCAGGGACTTAACTATTCTCTTCTTATTTCTGTGAGCTATCCTTACCATGTTAAGAGTGATTATTGTTTTTATAGTGAACTGAAGTTATTATTTTAAATAGTTCAGTGCCAGGGATGGCAAATATTTTACATCTGTAACACTATGATTGCTCTGAAATTGTTTCATGCATTTTAAGGGATTCCAAACATTACATTTGAATTCTTTTTAGTTCGGCATTTGGGCAGCACTATCAAAGGAGAGGTATAATGACTCAGGATAAAACCATTTGCCGTCCCTGTTGTTTCCATGTCTCTTGAATCACATACTAGAAATATAAACCGTAAACACTTCATCCCCATATATTGCCCAATAGTGTGCCAACAGTGTCAATATATTGTATTTATGATGGAGATTTGTAGATGAGTAGATAAAAAAGCTGTGATACATTTACATAATGGAATACTACTCATCCAAAAAAAGGAAGGGAATCTTACCCTGTGCGACAGTATGATAGGAACTGGAGAGGATTATGCTAAATGAAATAAGCCAGTCAGAGAAAAATAAGTACCATATGATTTCACTCATATGTGGAATCTAATGAACAAAATGAACTAAAAAAGCAAAATAGAGATAGACTTATAGATACAGTGAACAGACTGGCAGCTGTCAGAGAAGATTGGGGTTAGGATGATAGGTCAAAAAGGTGAAATAGCCTTGGCTGATTGGCTCAGTGGTAAAGTATCGCCCCAGGGTATGGAAGGGCCGGGTTTGATTCCTGGTCAGGGCACACAGGAGAAACAACCATCTGCTTCTATACTCCTCATCTCCTCCTCCCCTCTTTTCCTTCTGCATCTATGGTTCGAATGGAGCAAAGTTGGACTCGGGTGCTGAGGAGGGCTCTGTGGCTTGAAATAGCTTGGTTGAGCAATGGAATAGTGGCCCCAGATGGGCAGAGCATTGCCCCCAGTAGGCTTGCCAGGTAGATTCCTGTCAGGGAGCATGCGGAGTCTGTCTCTGCCTCCCCGCCTCTCACTTAAAAAAAAAAAGTAAAATAATTAAGAAAAAACAAACAAACTCATAAATAAAGACAACAGTATAGTGATTACCAGAGCAAAAGGGGGTGGGAAGAGGTAGAAGAGGGTAAAAGAGAAATAAATGATGATGAAGGGAAACTTGACTCAGGGTGTTGAACACACAATATAAAACACAGATGGTGTATTATATAATTGTATACCTTAAACCTATATTATTATAATTTTTTTTTTTGCATTTTTCTGAAGCTGGAAACAAGGAGAGACAGTCAGACAGACTCCCGCATGCGCTCGACCGGGATCCACCTGGCACGCTCACCAGGGGCAACGCTCTGCCCACCAGGGGGCAATGCTCTGCCCATCCTAGGCATTGCCATGTTGCGACCAGAGCCACTCTAGCACCTGAGGCAGAGGCCACAGAGCCATCCCCAGCGCCCGGGCCATCTTTGCTCCAATGGAACCTTGGCTGTGGGAGGGGAAGAGAGAGGCAGAGAGGAAGGTGCGGCAGAGGGGTGGAGAAGCAAATGGGCGCTTCTCCTGTGTGCCCTGGCCAGGAATCGAACCTGGGTCCTCCGCACGCTAGGCTGACGCTCTACCGCTGAGCCAACCGGCCAGGGCTAAACCTATATTATTTTATTAACCAATGTCACTCCAATAAATTCATTAAGTAAAATAAATAAATAGGTGTTAAATTTGTATATATAAATTGTAGAGGTCTTTGGTGATAATTAACAATGTTTTTTATTTCAATATTATAAATATTATATAATTCAATGCCTCCCACATTCTTCTAGCAAAATACATTTTTCCCTTTTGATTAAAAAATTCTTTAAGAGGTACTATGTACAGTTTTAGAAGACATTTTTAAAGATAAAGATATATATCTTTGTCTTTGTTTATCTTGCTATGATCATGCAGAGATCTAGGTTTGAGGTTTCCTGGAGATGAAAACTCATGTGTTTATTCCTAAAATAGACATATAAGTTAAAGTTAGTGAAATAAGATCAAGAAATATTTTTGACAAAGCATCAAGCTGAGAGATGTTCACTGAGGATGGCTTCTCCAGTCTTATTGATAAAATCATAGAAAAAGTATTTAGGTTGGTGGCACTGATGTTTGGTTGGGATAAGTTGTGAATGAGGCCTATAGCCATATCAGTCTGAAACTATTATTTTTTATGGTTGAAAACAGCATTTAGCTGGCCACATGTCCTGGATCTAATATCATCTTTCCTCTTGGTACAGATTCATGCTACCCACCTGTGTCAATTAGCACTATTGTGCATATGTTATATGATTAGTGGGTGATGCCTGGTCATATTGTCACATTGCAACTAGGCAGCAATGACCAATATGCCAATAGTTATTGGCATGCTTGTACATTCATATACTGGGCATTTGGAAACACAAAAGATGCCACAGCTAAATAGACACATACACACACGTACACATACACATATACATACACATACATGTCACTTGGTCTTTTACCTAACATCTCCTTATCACTGGATGCTCTTAAATTGTCCTGTTTGATTATTCATAACATATCATCCAAATGACAAAAAAAAATCACTCTGCCTTCAAGGGTGAGAACTTCAGAACTCTTTTTCCACCATGAATTTGAGTCAGAACTGATAGCCATGGTCATCTTCTCCTTCTTCTCCTGGCCCGTGAGAATCATAGCATCCTCTGAGCTTTCCCCACAATCTACTCATGCCTTATGGAATTCTCAGTTATCTGTATTGTTTTTGCTGTTTGGTATCTAGAGAATAAGCTCCCAAATAACAAGAAACATGGAACAATCTCTGACTAATGGTGCATAATAACTATTTCCTGAGTGAGTCAAGCCATTAAATAAGTAATGCTTTTTTATTAGGATAGGATAATGGCAAAGAATCAAAGACCTACTAATTTTTTCTCAACTGAAGCCCTAAACCCCTTTGGCACATTGGTTGATTTGTGATAAATCTGAGTCCAATGGACGTATAATGAACCTTAAAAGCTAATTAAGCTAATAATTTCAAGAAAACTGGAAAGCTTGGGAAATAAGAAAAATTTTGTCTTCCATAGCAATTCTTATAGAATACATTTTGCAATTAAAGTTTCTCCTTTTGGCTCCTATAAAGGCCAAGCAATCTTTTATAAATCAAACAAGGCAAAAGCTTATTTAATTTGGTATGCTTGGAAGTTAACCAAACTAATTTATAAGTGTCACTCATGCTTTTGTTAATCTATTTCACTGACAGGCTCTGAAAAGAATGCAGAGACATTTCATCATCAGGTCATCTGTGGGCCATATTGAGCACTAATTATAAAGATGGCTCACCACACATAAGATATTAAAACATCAAGAAGAGTCTGTTGTTTCAAAATGTTCTTATTTGTTTCTTCTTAGCCATGCCATCCTGATAGATCATTATGTGTCCTTCAATGCCACCATTTCGCTGTTCGGTGTGGAAGTCGGTAGCAATCAAAATATCAGCTGCTATCAAAGCAAACCTCGGTGTAATATGGATTTCCCTTTTATTATTTCAGAGGAGTGGAATGTGGATAACTACTGTAATGAGACAGGGATTATCATACATAGCAAAGCCCAGTGCTGAAGTTGCAGGCACTTTATGATGACTACTTACTAGTTTGAAAATAATGAAAGTTTTCCTCAAAGATTGAAAACTTTTAGAGTCTATGCTCAAACTTTTAATACACTTCATTAGTAGATGTGAGATATAGTTGACCATTGACTCTCCTAGTCATGATTCATTTTGCTGATTTATTTGGCTGAAAATGAAGTGTTCCCAGAAAGAATATCCTTGGGTAATGTTTTTGTAAAGTATTTATTGCTTTAATCAAAATAACTATATATCTCCGGGATTCATTTACAAAAAAAAAAAAATTGCTCAAGTATTAAAAGCTGTTAGGGCTGACCAGGTGGTGGTGCAGTGAATAGAACATTATCCTATCCTAATAAAATAGACTGGGATGCAGAGGACCTAGCTTTGAAATCCCAAGGTCTCTGGCTTGAGCACAGGCTCATCCGGCTTGAACGTGCGTTCACCAGCTTAAGTACAGGTTCGCTGGCTTGAGTGTGGGATTATAGACATGACCCCAATGTTGCTGGCTTGAGCCCCAAGGTTGTTGGCTGGAGCAAGGAGTCACTTGCTCTGCTGTAGCCGCCCCATCAAGACACATATAAGAAAGCAATCAATGAGCAACTAAGGTGCCACAACGAAGAATTGATGTTTCTTGTCTCTCTCCCTTCCTGTCTGTCTCTATCTGTCCCTCTCTCTGACTTTGTCTCTGTTAAAACAAACAACCAACCAAACAAACAAAACCCCAAAACTGCTAGGATACCTGGCTCAATTCACTCATTTGAAAATATTTACTGCATGCCTACTATGTGCTGCCGCTCCAAGCATGGGTTCTATTAAAGAAACAAAACCCTACCCGCTTGCAGTATGCAGACATTGTAGTCTGTGGAGACAGAATATCAGTTAAGATAAATACGTAAATGTGTGAGGGTGCTAAATAGTGGTAAATACTATGGAGAAAAAGTGGAGAATGGAGACAGTGTGCTAAAGGACATGCTTTTTATTTATAGTCAGTGAATGTTTCATTGATAAGCTGGCATTTATACAAATACCTTGCAGTTGGCAACTGAATGACATTTTGGTCAAGAGTACAGCAATCATAACACAAAGGTCCTCATCTGGAATATGTTTGGTAGGTTGGGTATGATTAAGGAGGGTTGTGAGATAGAGTAAGGAGAGCAAAGGACAGAAGGAGGTAAAGTTGGAGGAGAAATGAGAATTCAGTCTTTTTAAGCCTTATAGGTAAGGGTAATTGGGATTTATTAAGCATTGGGTGGGAAATATTGGAGGGTTTTGAGCCATTGGAGTGACATAACCTGACTCTTCTGTTAACAGTCATAAAGGATGTATTGAGCCTATACAGTGTTGTGGGAAGAGCGAAAGCCCTGTATCCATTTGTTTACTCATTCATCTGCGCAACAAATAAATACTTAACATCTACAATGATCATATCTAGAAAAATAAGAGGAATTCTCTGGGACTCAGATAAGTCATGGGATTTAAACCATTCTTGCAAAGCTATAAAGAATTTTTTTTTCTTTTAAAAAAGATTTGAATTCCATGAGTGCCCTGAGTGCCAGAAAAGGTGCCTTTCTTTCTATCTGATGAATAATTACTGTCTACATTAAGTCTAACACATTCAGTTCTGGCAAGTCAAATTAACTGATCGGGAGAAAACAAAACTAACAACCTCTCCTGACCACATGCCCCAGACAACTAGTGCCTCCATTGTTGGTTTTATAAGAAGTGATTCTTCTTGAAGGGGAAGAACACTGGAATTATTGATTATTCATCAGATATTATAGCAGTCTTAACCTTGTTCATCTCACGGCACACAAAAACTAATTATTAAAATTCTGTGGCCATGGCTGGTTGGCGCAGTGGTAGAGCATCGGCTTGGCGTGCGAGAGTCCCGGGTTTGATTCCCGGCCAGGGCACACAGGAGAAGCGCCCATCTGCTTCTCCACCCCTCCCCCTCTCCTTCCTCTCTGTCTCTCTCTTCCCCTCCCGCAGCCAAGGCTCCATTGGAGCAAAGTTGGTCCGGGCGCTGAGGATGGCTTTATGGCCTCTGCCTCAGGCGCTAGAATGGCTCTGGTTGCAACAGAGCAACACCCCAGATGGGCAGAGCATCGCCCCCTGGTGGGCATGCCAGGTGGATCCTGGTCAGGTGCATGTGGGAGTCTGTCTGACTGCCTCCCCGTTTCCAATTTCAGAAAAATACAAAAAAAAAATTCTGCAGCACACCAAAATATAAATTTTGGCCAATCTGACTAAAATAACAGGTATAATTTTGATTCATTCACACAGGACAGTTAATTAGCTGTTGTGTTTCTTTTTTTTTAATTTTTTACAATCTAAGGGAAAATAGTTCAGCACCCCTGACTAAATAGTCAGATATTGTATGTTTTAAAAATTCTTCTGGTGCACTTGTTGAAAATCATTGTTATATTGCATTTTTATAAATATACTTGCAATAAGATTGACTTTTGTTGCTTATACATGATTTTGTAGAATTTTAAAAATATAGACAGTGGTACTGAGACTCAATCCAAATATAAAGGAGAGTGAATGGGCTCAGGAAGCAACAAATTTGTTCACTGAGCCGATTATTAGAAATTATTACAGGGATCATCAGATGACTTTCAATGTTCGTCATTAATAAAAAAAAATTTTTTTATACTTTGAGCTACAAAGAAATATATTTATTCCTCTGCATAGACTCATTTCTATTCAGTACTCTGTTTCATCTATTAAGACTTTTGTTATCGATTATGCTGTTTTTACATGTATTCGCTGAGTATTAAAAGAATCTTTTGCTTAGTTGGATAAAAGTAATATGTAAAAATCTTCATACATAATTTTTACTTCAGTTAAATTTAAGATTCCAAATCCTGTGTGTCACTTTGATTTCAAGATTCTCTTTTATCAGTTTCTCTGTGTTTTCTCAACTCAATTTTACTAGCAACTACTACATTATATCTAACATGCTGCATGCGAAGACATAACACCATTTTAAAAGCACCATTGGGAACAATTTGCCAAAACCCTTAGAGACACAATAGGTTTTGCTAATAGATACTTTCTGAAGCTATATTTATAATTACTAGATCCAAATTGATGCTATATATTCCCAGATCATATGAATATTCATATATGAGGTATGAGAATTATGTTAAAAGTCAGTTTACCAAATATTAGTGAAATAATTTACTGGCATAATAATGGGGAGGTTGTAACTCGTGAAGAAAATAAATTCTTGATTTCCATTGAGATATATTTCCATGAGTATTTTTGATATTTGCATTGCTCTCATAAAGCACTAGAGAAAGGTGATTTGTTTTATAAACTGTTTCCTTCTGCTTACTGAATATTCACTGTTCACCATGGTTGAACTCACATTTGGTTTTTGCAGTCTCTTCTCTCCTCTAATTTCTAAGTTGCACCCCAATCTTTAACACTTCAGGAAATGACTCTGCCTTCGCCTATCTGCTCAAGCAAGAAATATGAACGTCATCTTCATTCATTCCACCTACCTTCACCTCCCTCAAATCAATCCATTAATGAAATGTTCAAAGTTCAGTACTGCCCTTCCTGCATGCCATTCTGTCTCAACCACACTACTTCATAAAAATGTTAGTTCTTATAGTCTAATTGGGTTGTCTTCTTCCTCTGCCCACCCATCCAACAAAACAAAACAAACAAAAATGCCACAATATAACCTCTTCTCTATCCATCAGTATTGGAGGAGAGGAATTAATCTAATAAGATAATTGTTCTGGCCCAATTAAATGGTTACATTACCATTTGAGGCTTTTTACTTTTATTTAGAGCTTTTTCCCAATGTTCTTCATGTCCAACCTTCTGAAGTACTCAAGCTCATGTGAAATGAGTACCAATTATGCCAAGTGATATCAATTTAAGACTTAAAGTAAACACAGCTCTTGTCAGTGTGAACTGTAGATTAGACAATACCCCAAGATCACATAGACTTCTGGAAAGAGTAAGTTCCAATTTAATGTTAGGAGGTGGGCCCATTTTTTTCTGCAGCCTGATTTTTATGTGACTATCTTGGAGTTCCTTGCTACAGCACTCAAGCATACAGGGGCCTTATTGATGTTAATTTATTTCCCAAGAGAAATGGAGCTGTTGATGGGAGGAAGCCAGTTGGAGAAAGAATGCACTGAAATTGGGAGTGAAACTTGCACAGGTCCACAGGCTGGAGAGAGCTTTGTGCACTTGGGAACCGTAAGTCATCGTGTATGGCAGGGATGATGGCTTTGTTCAGGGCTGGGAGGAACTGAGTGCTTCTAAGTTATAAAGGGAGAACTTTCCGGCCATACTGAGGAGCTGGAATTTTGTCTTGAAGGCTATGGGGAGGCATTGAATGAAGGATTTTATTATGTCTACTGTTGATTTTCAGAGTCTAGTGGGCTTGATTTTTCTTCAGGTTTTGAAAACAAAGCTCTCCAAAGCTCTGCTTGAAAATACAAATCAAATCCAATAGCTTGAAATCCACAGAGATGAAAAATGTTTTCAAACTTGTCGAAATCAAATGAGATGAAGTTTGGTCAGAATAACACTTCCTCAAATTGCTTCCCCTACACCTCCAAAGTAATCATGGAGTCTCAGGCTGTGGTGGATGTGAAGTGAAACTCTCAGTGAGTTTTCAAACCAAAGTTTAGGAAAAGAAGTATATTCTCAGAAATAGATAGATAACTGCACTGCCAGTTAAAATTCTTGATCAGCAATATCTTAATTTATGAATACAATATGATATGGAAAACTAATTCAGGGAATAGGATATATTTTCACCAAACTTATAACTTTGACATCTCCTCACCTCCTACATATGCATCTTCTAAAGAGTAAAATATTTTAATTAAATTAAACATATTTCGAAGTAGGCATTATTTTAAAAAATGCAACTGGAAGATTTACAATTGGAGTCATCTATTGTATTTATTACATTACATGCATATTTCAAGAGTATCAAGTAAATTAAAGTTGTAATTCCAAAACAAGCTGAATGGCGGAAATGCAAGACGTTAAGAAATTAGAAAATGCACAACAAACATAAAACTCTTCTCTCAAGTAATATATTTGTCTACTTTTAAAGCAGACTTGAGAACTTTTCTGTAAACCGTAGTAAGAAGATTGAAGAAGTAACCTGTCTATGAATGCTCTTTGAATCTGTTCTCACCTTTATAGGTATTTTGAGAATATGTATCATGAAGGAAATGGAAAAAAAGCTTTTAGTATTTGAAATTATTGTACTGAAATATTCTGATTGTAGTAAAGCAAGGAGTAGTATTAAAATTCTGAGGGACCTGGTATATTTGAATGACCCAAAAGGTAGAAGCAGCCAAAGCCCCCTCCTCTTCCTCTGGTAGTGCACACACTTCCTCTTTGGTTTTGCACATGTATCACTTGGGAAATATTATAGATTCGATAGCTAGCAGTCATGGCCAGGGTGAGTTTCCTCAAGTATAAGAAACAGTGTAATTACAACATTGCATAGAAAAAAGTGTTATCCTTGTCAGCAATATGTAAGCATATACATCACTCATGTCAATTTATGTCGGTCTGGTAATGTACTTTAAGCTTCATGCATATTCAATGGAAGAATATTTGATTTACATTTCCCATTGTACTTTTGACAATAATTTTGGAACAATTGTTTTTCTTATATTTTAATTTTTTAGTTTCATTGAGATATAATTAACAAATAACATTGTGATATGTAAACTGTACATGTGATGGTTTGATAAACATGTACATTGTGAGTTAATTAATACATCCATCACCTCACTTATTAACATTATATATTTATTTTTTGTGAGAACATTTAAGGTCTGCTTTCCTAGCAAATTTAAATTATATCATATAGTGATATCAACTATAGTTCCCATGGTATAAAATTGGTCTTCAGATCTTATTTGTCCTATAACTCAGTGGTCCCCAACCTTATTTGGGCCACAGACCGGTTTAATGTCAGAAAATATTTTTTATTCATTTTTTTTTTCTTTTCTGAAGCTGGAAATGGGGAGAGACAGTCAGACAGACTCCCGCATGCGCCCGACCGAGATCCACCCAGCACGCCCACCAGGGGCTACGCTCTGCCCACCAGGGGGCGATGCTCTGCCCCTCCGGGGCATCGCCCCCCCCCCCACCCCCCGCATTGCGACCAGAGCCACTCCAGCGCCTGGGGCTGAGCCAAAGAGCCATCCCCAGCGCCCGGGCATCTTTGCTCCAATGGAGCCTCGGCGGCGGGAGGGGAAGAGAGAGACAGAGAGGAAGGAGAGGGGGAGCGGTGGAGAAGCAGATGGGCGCTTCTCCTGTGTGCCCTGGCAGGGAATCGAACCCAGGACTTCTGCACACCAGACCAATTCTCTACCACTGAGCTAACCGGCCAGGGCCAGAAAATATTTTCATGGACAGGCCTTTAAGGTGGGACAGATAAATACACAAAATAAAATTATGTGACTGGCGTAAAAACTGTGGTATTTTTAAATATAATTGTCGAACTTACAAAACAAACATCAAGAGTGAGTCTTAGATGTAACAGAGGAAATCTGGTCATTTTTAAAAAATAAAACATTGTTCAGACTTAAATATAAATAAAACAGAAATAATGTAAGTTATTTATTCTTTCCCTGAGGACCAGTACCAAATGGTCCATGGATCGGTACCGGACTGCGGCCCGGGGGTTGGGGACCACTGCTGTAATTGATACCCTTTTACCAGCTTCTCCTGATATCTTTGAACCACCAGTCTCTTGCAACCACAGTTCTACGTATTTCTATGAGTCTATTCTTTTTAAGATTCTACAAATAAGTGATATAATGCAGTATTTTTCAATCTAAGATCAAAGAGTCTTAATAATACATGCCCTAGTTATCCCTAAAATTTAGTGAGATTCAAATTAACTAATCTGCATGAATCAGTTTAAAAGAGTTAAAAGTGTGACCATTTGTGTTGTTAATATGCTAAGGAGACAAATAAAACTTGTTTGAAATTTTCCTCCTCTACTTCATAGATACAAATTCTTGACCATTTATTTAGCATTTCTGAAACTCAATGCCATCATCTGCAAAGTGGAGGTAATAATAATTCACACTTTGGAGATTTATTATGAAAATTAATGTGAAACTTTTGTGCATTCTGCTAAATTAGTTCCCTGCTATTTAACATTGTCTGTGCTTTCAATAAGAACTTTGACTACTATATATATTTAGTCGCTAGGACACTTCTGGTGCTAAATCTCTAATCTGACACTTAGATTCTCTATAACCTAAAACAATTTCTATTGCATCCTTTTTAAAATTAAAATGATAATATACTAATGAGAAAATGCTACGAGGATTATATGAGATGATATATGTGAAACCATAGAATTATGCTTGGCAGATAGTACAAATGCTCTATATCAGGGGTCGGGAACCTAAGGCTCGTGAGCCAGATGTGGCTCTTTTGATGGCTGCATCTGGCTCGCAGACAAATCTTTAATAAAAAAATAACGTTAAAAATATAAAACATTCTCATGTATTATAATCCATTCATTTCCTACCGCTCATGTTCATGGTTGCGGGTGGCTAGAGCCAATCACAGCTGTCTTCCGGGACAGCACCAAATTTCTATTGGATAATGCGTAATGTACACGGATTGTTGTATGGCTCTCATGGAATTACATTTTAAAATATGTGGCATTCATGGCTCTTTCAGCCAAAAAGTTTCCCGACCCCTTCTCTATGTTAATATATGATCAAATTTATCAACACCATCATTATTCCCATTAGGCTATTAAACAATTTAAAAGTAGTTGCCATTTTTCTGTTTAACTTTTAAATCAAAACTTCTTTGTATACTTTTAAAAGCTCTCCATAAATATACTGTACTTTCCCTGTGTTAAGCTGATATTCTCACCTCATTGTATCTTAAATCAACCATATTCTTACCTGACCCACTCTTTTTAATCTTTCATCATCTTGACCTACAGTGCCTTTTCTTTCTGTTTGTTTTAATGCTATCCATCTTTCAAAGCTTGCCTCAAATCTTATCTTGTCTACCGTTTCATTGCATTGATTTAAACCTTCCCAGTCAATATTTATATTATCTGTATCAGGTAACTTAGAGGTTAATTATGTTCTGTTTAATATTCTTCACTAATGTTTCATATTCATATTGTCACCACGGAGTAAACTGTTTGAAGCTATGGGCTATAGCTGTGATTTCTTTCTTCATCATCATGGAGTCTTACAGAATCCTGAGAGAGTAGTAGATTTTAATACATTTAGATTGTAATAAAAATAATCTATTAATTTTTTTTCTTAGAATCTGTGGCTATAATTCATTAATTAAGTAAAATCTCTCTGCTATAAATCATAGTTTCAAATAAAGTTTATTTCAATTAATTTAATTCATATTGCATACAGTTCTAGTTTGTTTTTTTCCCTAGGTAAACAATACCAGAAGGAAAGCTTTAAGAATTTTTTCATCTCATTATAAACATCTTTTAACTTTTTATAAATAATAATTATTAACATAAGTGTGACCAAGTAAGACAAAGAATAAGAACACTTACTCCTTAAAATATGAATAAAGGCACAGCTTCAGCAAAGTAGAGCTGGTATTGTTTATGTTCTTTTTGCTTTAAATAGACCAGTTTATCCTATACATAACCTCAAACTATTAAGGAAGAAAAATAACAGTTGAATATTCTTTTCCAGAGGCCAAGTTAAAACAAAATGCCCCAAATAGTTACAGCAGAGCCCCAATTCTTACAAGGACAATGGCTCTTCACATGTAGTACTGAAATTACTATGAACCACTGTGGGGATTAGACATCCTATAAAACAATCTCAAGTATATTTGAGATTGTTCTGGTCCAATCCTCTAATAGGGTGAGAATTTAGTTTAGAACCCCAAAAAATTAGATTATAATTTATAACACTGCTTAAATTATGAACTCCAATAGCTATTTTAAGTGAAAATATGTTTTAATAATTATCCTTCTAAACTTCTAGGAGCCATCAAATATCTGAAACTTTCATTCTCTTTGAGGTTTTTGAGACTCTTAGTTAAGTTATAAAAAATTAAAATATTCTTTTTATCAATGCCTTGTAGTCAAACCATAATTCTAAAAATATGGCTAATTTAGAATAGATATATTTCTCTACATCTATCAATCTCCTTTTTACGTGCAAATATTTTTAGTCTTTTCTAAGTTTCTTTAGCTATTTCTCTAAAGCATTGTCAGAAAAAATGATTCAGAATATCCTGAGTACTTTATTTCATTACATGACTGGAAACCAAGTGATGAAGTTGTCAACTACATATTCAAAAGAATAGCTTTCCTAGAATGACTCATAAATGACATGTAGAAACCTCTTAAGGTGTTTCCAGATAATGTAGGCCATGAAACACCATGCAAGACAAATCTGTTTCTCAACTAATAATTAATAATTAGTTTATTACTTCTGATCAATGAACTTATCTGCGTTCAAACTTTGAGGTTTAAAGTTTAAATAATGTTTCTTCCTCCTAGTTTATAGCATAATGTGTATCCATTCATTACTTATTTATTCATCAATCATTTATTGATGAACTCAGATAATGGAATACAAAAATGATTAAGATGCAGCTTGTGTTTTCAAGAGGCTCACAGTTTGTGAGAGAGAGAGATTGATTTCAGACATAATTATAATTGTAGCTAAACTTCGTTTATGTTTTGAATCCATATTCCACCTGGAAAGAAAAATACAATCTTGGGTTTTTTTGTGCATATTCCCCCTTTCCCTGAGCTGCTACTGAATCCTAGAAGCACATGTAGATCCAAGGCTACGAGTGTGCTGGGCAGGGGAGGACCTGTTCCCCTCCGGTGTTCATTTAGGCATGGAAGCTGTTAATAGCCTCATATTGCTACAGTCATGCAACCAAGCATGAATGCAACCATTCCTTTCCCCACAGTATTATTATCTCCCTGGGTCTCTAACCCAGTGGGTAGAGACTGCTTTGTTATCAGACTTCACAACTCTAATGTGTCCCCAGATGTTCATTCAGGAAAACATGATGCATCATGCTACAATTCCCATCTAATTTTCTATTCTCGTGAATGCTTTTCTTATTCACATGAGTTCTTCTCAGAAAAAATTTCTGTGTCTCAAAGATTATTTTTAACCTCAGATATAACTGGCACAATCTCCCTAATAGGTATAAGCTTTTAGAATTATAATTCCAGAGTCCAACAGATACTTTGTTTTCTACTCTGTCATGCCCTTCTCTCCATAAGAGAAGAAGAAACCCCAAAGGATTATTTCCTTTCTGGAAGATAAGTAGAGGTAAGCTATGCACAGAAAGAAAGAAACATTTTAAAAATATTATGATGCCATGATTTAATTAATATCTGCAGAAGAAATAGTGATAGGAGACTATCTACATACAATACTAAAAGGACAATAAGGGCTTACAAAATGGCTGAATTTTTCCTGGCATTTGAAGAAAAAGTATTTCAACATACTGAAGAAATGGGAGACAGTTTTGCTCAGGGAAAATGTTGCATGCCACTAACAAAAAAAACAACGACAACAAATGCAATAATTGCTTTCCTCTTCCCTAAATAAGAGAATACTGGATGTAATAACAATGGTAAGAAGTAAAATTCTGATACCCTGATTACTGGGAAGGAGAAGTACATGAGGAAAAGCCTGTGTCCAGCAAATGGTGATGTCACTCAGTAGTAGAAGTGAACAAGGTCAGAATGGAATGAATAAATATGAGTTCACATCACATATCTCATTTAGGAGTTTAAGGGAAAAGGGAATTTCGAGGAGGATGAGGCACAAACCAGCTGACTACTGTCATGGTTTTAGAGTGCCAGAAATCCTGAAAATTTCATATAATCTAAGAAGTTTCACTTATTTCTTTCAATCATGAGGGGTCCAAGAAATTTGTGGACTTGTAAGCCTATAGAATCCAACCATTTAATTGTCCAAACAAGATTTTCTGTAAAGCATATATTAATTGGGGGAAAATTGTAGTAGAAAATTAAACTTTCTGGCACCTTCAAGCTTTATTCTGAGTTTCAAGGCATTTTTTTCTCCCTGGTACCCAATAGGGCCAAGACAATTTTAACCACTCCTTTTATTTATTTCTGGGAAATATGAATTTTGCTTATTACTGGGTTGTTTTTTAATATAAACTTTCAATGTCATGATATTTTAGATTTCTAGAATTGGTGATACCAATTTTACCCACCCCTCATTGAATCAGTGATTAAAATATAAAATTTTCTGAAAAAAAATTCAATAGGTTTTGGAGAAAATACATTTGTAAACCAATGCCTTTATTGATGACTATGAGAAGAGAGACATAGGGTATTAAGAATTAATATTTATTTTTTAATTTTTTTTCAAAAATTATTGAAATATATTTGAAATATGGCATTGTATAAAAATGCTAATTTATACCTTTGTAAACTGTTAATAATTTATTTTTAATCCTGCTATTTTCATGCCATTAAATCAGATAGACAAGAACATCCAATGCTCTCACAAACGTTGTATTTCTTATATTCCATCCAAAGATTCAGACCTGAAGAATTTGTAGCATTAATATGTTTTTCTAATAATTTTTACTACAAAAGCAATTTCAATCTGGTTTATTTTGATGCTTTTCATTACTAAGTGGGTATGATTGAATATTTTGACAGGTACTGCCAATTTTGAGGTTGTAAGCTTTAATGCTCAGTAGTACATGTATACTCTATGATATTGCATTAGTTTTATGCAATAACACTGATATAATTTTTGGAATTGCTGATAGAAGAAAACAAGACTACTTGCTGACTAAAGTCCATTCACCATAGTGATATAGGGCATTTGCTTTGTTTTAAACTTTGCTAGAGGAATCTTGGCTGTGCTTTCTTCGTTTTATCAAAAGTTTCTCAGTGCATCTAAAGTGTCATTTGCTGCATGTTAAATGATGCTATTCAATATAATGTGTGGCAAAGACTTTCTCAGTATCTACTACATAGTAGAGGGATGCCATTTAACATTTGGGATTCAGAAAATCGTAGATCAGTATGTTAAGTGTTCTACAAATGACAATAGTTAGCTTTCATAAACAGTAATTTTTTTCTAGATCTGTGGTATATGTGTGTGTGTGTGTGTGTGTGTGTGTGTGTTTTATGAGGTGTGGTATGGATGATGGTCATCATGAACACCAAAGGTATGGTGTTAATGAAGGGTGTTTGGTGATTGTTTTGCAATAACCATTATTACAAGTCTTTATTCCTCCTCCACACATACATTTCTGTCTGGTTTATTTTTATGCTGATATCATTAAATGTTGATAAATTTAGACTAATCAGCCTATAAGGAAACAGAAATCTTTATACATTATTATATTCAATTATATCCACATATACTTCTGAAAAACAACTCAGAAAATTGACAATTTTTCTACAAAACATTCTCTGTGATACAGTTTTGTAAAGGAAATTAATTTGGGGTTATTTAGATTAGGGAAATATTTAACAAATTAAAAAAATAAAATAACTTCACATCTAAAATATTTCTTGGAGTTCAACATCTAAGGAATGATCTATGTATCATCATAATTGTATTATCTCAAAATAGTGAAATACACAGAGTGTAAAGCTATATCTCCCATTACCTACCGTGTACATAGATGCAACAGACTAAGCAAAAATGGGTTGTCTCATTCATTTAATGTTCATAGCAACCTGATGAGATAGGAAATTTGATTGCCATGGAATAGGCCTGGGAATGACTTGGGAGGCCAGAGGAACCAGTCCGGGGTCACAGTGCAGGTGTGTCCCACAATCAGACACAGAATTCTGAGAACCAGAACGTGGAAGATTCTTTTCTGATTCATTTGGTAGTTATTTTGACATCACCTACTGGTTTTCATGTAAAATAGTTTAACGTCTTTTAAATATAAATTAAAAACCACATAATAATGTTTGCAGTAGGCTTGGCAGTGCTTTGGCTCCTGGAATTTTCATCTAAACCTGTGTCATACTCTGGGTATTTCAGATCAGTGATTGCCAAGGAAATCCCATAGCCCCCTGTCTCTCTCTTTTGTATTTTTCTGAAGTGAGAAGCAGGGAGGCAAAGAAACAGACTCCTATATGCACCCAATTAGGATCCACCCGGCATACCCAGTAGGGGGTGATGCTCTGCCTGGCTGGGACGTTGCTCCATTGCAACCGGAACCATTCTAGCACCTGAGATGGAGGCCATGGAGCCATCCTCAGTGCCCAGGCCAACTTTGCTCCAATGGAGCCTTGTCTGTGGGAGGGGAAGAGAGAGAAAGGAGAGGGGGGTGTGGAGAAGCAGATGGGCATTTCTCTTGTGTGCCTTGGCTGGGAATTGAACCCAGGATTTCCACACGCAAGGTTGATGCTCTACCACTGAGTCACCCGGCCAGGGCTTCCAGGTAACTCTCTCTAATCATGCACTTTCCTATGTGATTTTCAAAGTCTGGAAGGGATACTAAGAAACTATATATAGGAATAACTAATGTACTTCAAGAATAGGGGCAAGCAAAACTAAAGGGTGTCTGGTGTTTCTCTCTGAGTTATTTTACCTAATATAATACCATATTTCCCCATGTATAAGATGCTTCCATGTATAAGATGCACCTTAATTTTGAGGTCCAAAATTTGAAAAAAAAAATATATTACATAAAGTTATAGAAATCAAGTTTTATTCATCATAAAATTCATTCAACTCCTCATCACTGTCAAAACTCCCATACATTAGGTTGTTCTCATCTGTGTCTGATGACGAATCACTGTCTTCAACAATGAGTGCAAAAGCAAGTGTGAAAAAGCAGGAAATATAAGTAAAAATATCTACAACCACTGTATAAGAAGCACCCAGTGTTTAGACCCCAAAATTTTTGAAAAATGGTGCATCTTATACATGTGGAAATACAGTACTCTCTAGGTTCATCCATGTTGTCACAAATGACAAGATTTTATTTATTTTTTTACTGAGAAACAGTCTAGTATGTGAGTGCATATCACATCTTCCTTATCCATTCCTCTGTCGATATACACCTAGGTTGCTTCCATATGTTGGCTATTATAAAAATGCTACAATGAAAGACAAATACCATAAGGTTACATTTATGTGTGGAATACAAAAAGACTGAACAAAACAGAAACAGACTCAGTTTCGACAATAAACTGATGGTTGCCAGAAGGGCCAGTGGAGGGATGAGCTAAAGAAGTGAATGGGAATAAGAGATACAAATTCCAGTTATAAAATAAATACGTCATTGGGATATAAAATAGAGGGGAAGGAATATTGTCAATATTGTAATAACTTTGTATGGTGACAGGTGGTTACTTTACTTACCATGCTGGTCACATCGTAAGGTATTAATAATGTTATACCTCTTATGTTGTACATCTGAAACTAATAAAATGCCTTATGTGAATTGGAGATGGAAAATAAGAATACAAGTCACTTCAATTAATCGCAAAATGATTTTAGTCAAGAAATTTGCTGTTTAACTTGAGAATTTCTAATTATACAAAATATAAAGAAGTATTTTCTAACTTTTAATATTGTCTTCTAAAAACACTGATAATCTATAAATAAGTTTTTTTCATGAATGCCCTGGGATTGCAAGGAAGTATAAATCTGTTGTTTTGATGTATGATTTCATTTATCTTTGCAATTAACTTAATTATTAGCTTCCATTTCTGTCCCCATTTATTAATGTAATGATCTAAAAACAACAAAGGTTAAAGACAATTTAATTAGAAAATAAATTAGTAAACTGATGTCACTAGATTTTTTACTCCTAAACTATTAAATCAAAATCTACGTAAGTGGCTTTATGTCTCTAAAAATAATATCCACTATAAAGTATAAGACTGATAGTACTTTAGGCTTTGTAAACTCAGTTGTGTGATTCATGTATTTTCTAAGCATTTCAATGGCTTTGAAATGAGGCATCTACTTATGTCTTTAATTCTTAGAAAATAAATGTAAGAAATGTATCGAGTCTTCTCTTTACATTAATACTCCACACAAGAGCCTATTAAATATATGATTCAATCTTTTTATTTCTTTAATTGGAATACATTACTTCCTACTTCTTTCAAAATCACAATTTGGTAAAAATATCCAAAATGACCTTTTTTCCCCCCAAAAGGTAAAATTAAAGTTTCAAATCATAGAACTCACAATCATTGTGGTAAGAGATTCACTGATGGAGAATAACTTATGCTAATAAAGTGTGTGTTGAATAAGATGTGCTTATGAGATCTCTGAAAAACATCTGAAGAAAATCCATGTGTGCCACTTATTATTGAAATCTAATATTGTTTGTGGGTGGTTATTTGCATTTGATTCTTTTCATTCTGCCTATAAATATTTACATTATTTATATATAAAGAAATAGAAATTGTCATGGACTCTTCCAGGAGATATTAAGCATCCACTAAATATATCTAATAAAATATTCATGAAAGAAAGGCTAAGCTTTGATGCAAGGAGTGAATATTTGGGTAAAAATGATTATTTTGACTTACATGTCATGCAGAGTAGGCCTCTGCTCAGATCTGGCACTTCAGCTCACTGTGTCCCCTGCACATGAAAGAGGGTTAGCATGGGAGATCTTTTGTAAGAGGATTGCTTGGCTGTTTTCATCCCAATTCAAAGTGTCCTTAATGTGACAAGGTCGTATAGAAGTCAGCTTTGAAAGAACAAGACTCAGAGAGGGAGATTTGTCACTTATTTCTCTGCATTGTGAGTAACCACAAACAACATGATAATCCTCAGAAACAAAAACTTTTTGAAGTGTGAATATTAATACAAAAAAAATGAAAAGGTCTAGAGCAGGTGTATAACTTTAGTTATGTAAAAAAGACAATATTTAAAACACTTAGCTATAAAATGTTATGCACATATAGGCATTATAATGATTGAAATTTATTTGGAATGTCTATAGATTTTCATACAGACAACTTTTTTTCCTTGCTACTTTCTTTGTATAAGCGCTTATGGATTAAATAGTTATTTGAAGGCAAACTTTTAAAATCTTTTTAAAATCAAATTTATTGGGGTAACATTGTTTAGTAACATATAAGTTTCAGGTATACAACTTTATAATACATTATATGACTATTCTATTATGTGCTCAGCACCGAAAGTTTACTCTCCTAATATCACCATATATTTGACACTCTAGTCATTTTATTGAGTCCCCACTCCTCTTGTCCTCTGGTAACTACTATACTGTTGTCTGTGTTAATGACTGTGTTTGTTATTCCTTGTTCTTTGTATTTTATCTCACATTTGAGTGAAATCTCATGGCTCTTGTCCTTTTCTGTCTGTCTTATTTCACCTAGCATGATACTCTAAAGATTCATTCATGTTATGGAAAATGGCAATATTTCATCCTTTCCCTGGCTAAGTAATATTCCATTGTGTATATGTAACACATCTTCTTAATCCAATCATCAGTCGAAAGGCACATAGGTTGTTTTCATATCTTAGTTATTGTAAATAATGCTGTACACAAATTCTTGGATATGGGGCTAATAACCAAAATATATAAAAAAAAAACTTGTATAATTAACAACATAAAAACAATCCACTAAAAATAATGGGCAAAGGACCTAACAGATACTTTCCCCAAGAACACATACAGATGGTCAACAGATATATGAAAGGATGCTTTACTTCACTAGCTAAAAGGGGAATGCAAATCTAAACCTGATGAGATACCACTTCACATGTGTTAGAATGGCTATTATCAATAAGACAAAAGAATTACAAGTGTTGGAAAGGATATGGAGAAAAAGGAGCTCTTTTACACTGCGGGTGGAAATGTAAATTGGTATAGCCTCTATGGAAAATAGTATGGAGGTTCCTCAACAAATTAGAGCTACCAGCAATCCTTCTTCTGAATAGCTATCTGAAATTTTTTGAAACATTTATTTGTAAATATATATGTAGCCCTATTTTCATTGAAGGCAAATTTTTAACTTTTTGGTTATTTACATATATTTCTTGTACCTTTCCCAGGCTTGAGAGTTCTGGATATAAAACTTAATGCTATAAATTGAAGTATGTTCCCCTCAAACTCCATATTTGATGCTATTTGTAGGTAGATCCTTTAGGAGAAAATCAGATTTAGATGAGACCAGGCTGGCGGATTCCTCATGATGGAATTAATACTTTTATAAAATGAGGACACAGGGAAAAAGTGCTGACTACTTACCACGAAGAGAATTTTCGACAGAGTTTGACCATGTGGCACCCTGGTCTCAGACTTCCAGCCTCCACAACTGTGAGAAAATAAATTTCTGTTGTTTAAGCCACTCAGTCTATGACATTTGTTTATGATGGCCCAAGAGGACCAATACACTCCTACGATTTGTCTAATAGAAATGAAAGTTCCATATAACTTAATTTTACTGGTTTAAAAGCATTAAAAGTGAACGTTTTTCCTTAAAAGCTATGGTAACCACTAAAAAGATTAAAATGTTTTAAATTTATACAAAATAAAATGCTTCAAATTTATACATAATTAAAGCTCAGAGAAACATGAAGTTTATTAAGTTAATGCATGGAATTTGATTATTTTTATTATAAAATATAAAACATTATATATAACTGTAAAATAGATGGTAATTTTATAAATAGTACTGGTATAGTTGGAGAAGAGCTTAAATTGCACTTTTTCTTCTTAGATAAAATATATTCCCTGGAATAAAGGGAATTAAAAAAAATAATAGATATTAAGTAGTATAGAAAAGTTTTTAAAAACTAAATAATGATTTGTAAAAAAAAAACTTACAACTATTATAGATATTATATTTTATTTTATAATTCTTACATTAACTCTGTCTATATGTTTGAAATGGGTCAAAAATACACAATAATAAGGACCTTTGCCTACCATTCTATGCCAATTTTTGAAATTATTAAATAAAATAATGGACACATTTGCTTCTTTTCTTGTAATAATAATAATTACAATATTGAGTGCCTGTTTTTATCTTGGAATTTTACATACATCATGTTTTCATCATACCAGTATTGAAGGAAACACACTATCATGATTTTACAAAAGAGAAAAAAATGGTGAAGAGATTTGTATGCTTGGCAAGTCTACTGAATTGCCTGACTAATGCCTGGGCTCCTCCCAACAGACCTCTTAGATATTTTATTAAAGGTTTGATATTATTTTGTCTTTTTAAAAATGTGTGAGTGAACATATCTTTAAAGTTTGGACACATATACAAAAATTCACATATGGGATCATTATATATGGGTTTGTAATAATTTAATACATATAATTATATCTAAAGTAAGGAAAAACATTCCACAACAACATGCAACTAACAACAGCAGGAAGCTCAACAGAAACATTGTATTTGGTTTTCAGGAGCTAACTAACGTTGATAGCAACACTCAACAAAGCATTTGGAGACATATTTGGTTGATTGTTTTTTGTCCCAAGACAAAAACCAAAAAAGGTTAGAATTTGTCTTCATTTGATTTGGCATCCTTATTTGTAACCTAAACATATTTATTCCTACTCTAAGAATTTGATCATGTTCTTACACTTTTTACTCCTCTTCACTTTTTTTCCCGCCTTACATGTGGTCACTCTTCATTAATAAACCAGATAGATATGCTCTGTACCAGTGGTAGTCAACCTGGTCCCTACCGCCCATTAGTGGGCATTCCAGCTTTCATGGTGGGTGGTAGTGGAGCAACCAAAGTATAAATAAAAAGATAGATTTAACTATAGTAAGTTGTTTTATAAAGAATTCTGCCAAACAGCGAAAATCCAACATAAAGTACTTGGTAAGTAATTATTATTATATGCTTTAACTTGCTGTATCTCTGCTTTATAAATTTTATAAAGTAAAGTTACTTCCCTACTTTATAAATCACCATTACTGTGGAACCGGTGGACAGTTAGAAAATTTTAGTACTATCAGAGATACAAAAGTGGGCGGTAGGTATAAAAAGGTTGACTACCCCTGCTCTATACCATCATAGAGCTTACAATAAATTTTTCAAAGTAGGTGAATAAATGAATGAATTAGAATTGTTGTCTATTCCCATCTACCATAATCTATTTTGTGAATTCTCTCTTCAGACAGAGCTTTTGATCTTTAACCTATTATTCCCACTGTACTCAGACATCATTTACAAAGACATTCCTTGCTTCCTCATTAAATAATAAAGCAATTCTTTCCTCATATGTTCTTTCCATTACATTTATTCTGATACATTTGAAATAGAGTTATCAGGTGCTTCTCTCAGGAAAGCGTTAGAGAACCCTAAGAAATTAGTTTTGTTTCCCCTTATTGTATGCACAATTGTTCATATGGAAGATAACACTATAATTAAATTATAACACAGGGATAAACTATTTCATGTACTCACAACTGTAAACCTACTTTTGCCTCACTCACTATATATACCTCCTTTACAGCATATTTGCACTAATGGTTAATTGAGTCATTACTGTTTTATTATCTGTATTATTCAATAACCTCACAAGGACAGGACAGTATGTCTGAGCACTGTCTGTCTCCAGTGCTTAACACAATGCAATAAATATCGAAAGACTGAATAAAAGACTTGTGCATAGGAGAACACTATTACTGTAAGTGAGATGCCTAAACTGGAAAAACACAAACATGGTTATATACAGGAAACTTTGGAAAGAGGATGACACCATGAGCTATAGATAGACAATAGTGTGATAATAAGAAATACTGATTCAAATAGAAGCTCTGCTTCATACCTGATAAAAAATGTGATGCAAATGAGGTTGATCTGTGTATACGTTAGCTACACTTCTGTACAGGAAGCAAAGGTCAGTCGCAACTGGTCGTAAATCATTTTGTTTATAGCATATGATGAAGTTAAATTCACAACTGGTTAATATTGAAATCAATTACTTGGGGACCTTGCAGTTAATCAAAAGTTGTGTTCAGATTGATTACTTTTGTTTTTCTGCTACAAGTCAGTGATTCAGCTACTACATTTTTGTCTGCTACCCCTTTCTTTGGTTTATAACATCACTGATCCTTGAATTTGTTGCATGTAAAATGCATGCAAATATGTGTATAAACTCTCTACAAGGATTCCATGTTGTTTAAAATTGTGTCTCAGTATATTTTTGTATAGTTTGTCCTTTTAAGACTGATTAGAATGATTTTCTTCATTGCCATAGTTTTTGATCACATTAATTAATCAATGCAGTCACACATGCTCAAACTAGCTGTGCATGAAAATGTCATCTTTCTTTCTCTGCTGTAGCACACACATTCATTTCCAGCTTATGGAGACTATGGCATTTTTACTTGTTATTTTAATTACAAAGAGAGCATGCAATTTCAATAGGTTTTATCTAGATACTCTACTTTTCTGTTTCCTGAAAATGGGTTACATTAAAGTTAGTCATTTTTATCTTATATATTCCTGGAGTTAAGACAGGTTTTTAACACAAGCAAATCAGCATTATTAAAGGTTGAAGTTGCAAAGAGAAGTGGAATATGTTGTGAAATCTGAACTCAGTTGTTACTATATGAAATAAAATGACATAATTTTTCAATTTTTTTTTGTATTTTTCCAAAGCTGGAAATGGGGAAGCAGTCAGACAGACTCCTGCATGTGCCTGACCGGGATCCACTGGCATGTCCACCAGGATGCTCTGCCCATCTGGGACGTTGCTCTGTTGCAACCAGAGCCATTCTAGCACCTGAGGCAGAGGCCATGGAGCCATCCTCAGTGCCTGGGCCAACTTTGCTCCAATGGAGCCCTGGCTGTGGGAGGGGAAGAGAGAGACAGAGAGGAAGGAGAGGGGGAGGGGTGGAGAAGCAGATGGGCGCTTCTCCTGTGTACCCTGGCCGGGAATCAAACCCGGGACTCCTGCATGCCAGGCCAATGCTTTACCACTGAGCCAACCAGCCAGAGCCTAATTTTTCAATTTTTATTAATACTTCCTAGGCACAGATAATGTAGGCCTCAACATTTACATCTTTTCAGTATATCATATGATTAATTATACTCACAGTTTAAGAGTTTACCCAAAGATGCTTGAGGATCAAATATTTATTTTTTTTCAGTTGCATTTAAAGTATTATTTCATAGTAATTTTTTTAGAAAAGGGAGCTGATAATTTCTTTGGAGAGGGGACTTGGCTGTGTTCAGTTATCATTCTGTTATTCTGAAAACAGAAAATGTCAGGGACTAATCAAGCTCAGAGATAATTTAAATATATTTACTAGAAAAATGAATTTAAATGGATTTAAACATAAATTTAGAGACTTGACATCTACTTATCTGTCACTATTTTGCCAACTATAAAATTTGCCAAAATACTTTGTACTTATTATCCTAAAGAGATATCATGTAAAAATTTATTAATATAGTATGAGAAAAAAACTACCCTTTTTGGTGATTGATGGAAACTGGTAATACTAATAAAGAAAAAGTGAATAAAATAACTGTCATTGAGTTTCTTTTCTGTCTTTGGTGTACTTCTGTTTTACCAAATCCCTGGGCTGTATTTTATATGTGCCATATAAAAATGGTCATCACTAATGAAGGATCCACAGGCACATGACCCTTCTCTGTTCTCTACCCTTATTCTGTAGATTAACTATAATTACAGCTACAGCATACAGATGGTCATCTGAATGCCAAGAACCCAAGAACGTGTATCTTTAATTATGTTTGTAGTGAGATATTAACCTTTAAAAATCGATTTACCTTCTTTTGCCACCTTTATACTATCTTGCTACTTAGAATTTTTGCTGTGAATGAGGTTTTTATCACTAGAGAGAATGCAATACAACAAGATTGGGAATCTAGACAGGTAAAATTCTTTAAAAGAGCAGATAGATTAAATGTAGAGAACGGTACTGTGATCTTTGAATTTTCCCCTCGTTATATTTTTTCCTCCTTTACATTTTTCTTACTTTACTTAGACCTTTCTTTTCTCATCGTCTGAAAGCATTACTCTGTATAATTGCTAGGTATGTCCACTTGAATCTAAATGTCGTCTTCTTCTCTCAGTAGTTATAAGGCCTTAGGAAATTATGTTAAATCATTCAACTTAGTCCCAATGTAGTTAGTTAATAAAACTCAGAGAAAATATTTGATAGATGCTTAATAAGTTTGGTACCATTCATTTTCTTCATAAATTTACATGTTAGCAAATTGTGAGTTTTTATTTGTATTCAGAATGGCATAGAGCCCTGTGTTTTTATGAATTAACATTTAATAAAGTATAAATGTTATATATTATTATAAAAGTTTTACCTAATATTTAGTAAATTGTTTTATTTTGAATCATAAGTTGATAAACAACTTCATATTACTTTAAGATGTACAACATTATAATTAGACATGTGTATACTTAACAAAGTGATCACCACAGTAAGTCAAATGCACATCTTTCATACTTATTGCAGTATTATTGACTATATTGAACTTCACATTACAGTGACTAGTTATATAACTGATAGTTTATACTTTTATCCCGTTCACCTTTCTTACCTCTCCCCATCATCAATTTGTTCTCTAAGAGTTTGTTTCCATTATGTTTTGTTTGTTCATTTGTTTTGTTTTTAGATTTTACATTTAAGTGAAATCATATGGCATTTATTGTTCTCTGACTTATTTCACTTAGTGTAATACTCTCAAGGTCCAAACCTGTTCTAAAAAAATGGCAGGATTTTATTCCTTTTGTGACTGAGTAGTATTCCATTGTATATATACACACATATACACACACACATACACACACCACACCTTTTTTATCCATTTGTCTATTGATGGACACCTAGGTTGCTTCCATGTTTTGGCATTTTGTAGATAATACTGCAGTGAGCATAGGTGTAGACTTGGATTTTATAGTAATACCTGACAGACTGTTAACACCATAAAATAATGTTAGTTGTGGCCCTTAACAGTCAGACTCACAACCACAAAAATTATTTGTTTAAGAAGGAATTTGTCTACAACAGGGGTCCCCAAACTTTTTACATAGGGGACTAGGTCACTGTCCCTCAGACCGTTGGAGGTCTGGACTATAAAAAAACTATGAACAAATCCCTATGCACACTGCACATATCTTATTTTAAAGTAAAAAAAAACAAAACGGGAATAAATACAATATTTAAAATAAAGAACAAGTAAATTTAAATCAACAAACTGACCAGTATTTCAATGGGAACTATGGGCCTGCTTTTGGCTAATGAGATGGTTAATGTCTGGTTCCATATTTGTCACTGCTAGCCTTAACAAGTGATATGACGCGTTTCTGGAGCCATGACGCATGCGTTCTGTGTCACCAGAAGTAGTACTGTACGTGAGCAACACTGCACTTTATGGCACCACCACATACAGTACTCCAGGAGCACAGGATGCATCCTCTCACTGATCACCAATGAAAGAGGTGCCCCTTCAGGAAGTGCGGCGGGGGTGGATAAATGGCCTCAGGGGGCCACATGCAGCCTGCGGGCTGTAGTTTGGGGACCTCTGGTCTACAAATCCAAAAGTTATGTAACTATTACTTATCAAGCACATAGACTTTGTAGTTTAAAGGTCACATATAAGTGGCAAAATAAATAAATCCACATATATTGCATTTACAAAATCAGGATATTGATTGTCTCTAGGAAGGAGAGAAGTAGATGATCAGGCAGGGTTATACATGAAAACCAGGCAATGTTCTATCACCTGACCACTTTATGTAATTAATCCAAAAATCATTCATATATATTTTATTCACTGTTCTGTAATTACATCTCAAAAATAAAAGGAAGTAAAAAATTGATCCTGGAAAATGCTTAAAGCTAACAAAAATAAATATAATACTGCAAACATTAGGCAAAAAAATGATTATTCATTTTAATCCTATCACCAATATAAGCAAAAATTTTAAATTCAAATGATAAACACTTCAATAATTTTGCACTGCACTAATGTCAACCACTTTTTTCCTCTCCTAGTTCATATTTCACTGATATTTTAGTAATACTTCCCAATATTAAAAAAACCTTTGACCCTTCAATATTTCACCTTACCTATATGGCAATACCTTAGTCCCAGACAGCCCCAAACTGTATAATTTCTTATGTTTTCCTTTGGAAAGCCAAGAATTTTTAGAGAAGTTAACATGGAAGCTGATCAGATTTTGAATACTGTAATATTTACTATTTACCAACCTCAAAAGCACTTGTAAATCCCAACCATTTCCCATTTCTGTTTGTAACACACTCTCACCTGCCCACACCATTTATTTCAAAGCTTTTCTACATTCCTTTAACTTCTACTCACCTCAAATCTCCTATCCTCAACAAATGATTTTCCTATTAATAATAGTAATAAAATAGAAAAAATTGGAAAGAAACAACTTTATCTTCCAGATAGCAATCAAGACATCTTCTTCTATCTGAACATACTATATCTGTCTCTTCTGTTTGAATGGAAAGATACCACTTTAAGACTAAATTTTACACATGGTTTTAGGGTCTGCTTCTCTCCCTATTTCTAGCAAAATTTTTAGAATAATAATAATATAAAAGTAAAATAACCTTGAATGTTAACAATTTGGAGATTTGTGTTTTGAGCTAACCTTTGCTATATTGTGTCAATGTTTTCATTTTCAAATAGAAACCTCTATAGTACATATTTATATTCTTCAAAATTGAGGTTATTTAGTTATCACAGAGCAAAAACATAAGTGGAAGATATATTTGACATATTTTTGTAGTTAAAATCTAGTAGTACATAGGCAGCACACATGATAAAACAATACATGGCTTGGAAAAGTATTGAGAAATTCTAATACTTAAAGCATTTTCACTGATGTATCTTTATGTAAACTACCATTATACTAAATGAAAAAATCAGAGCATCTTTTGAATAAAATGATTATATAATTCATCTTTAACATATACTCTGCATTTTAATTTAATGTAATATAAAATTTAGAGTTATGTATATTTTTATAGAAATGTATTAGTGAATACAGAAATGGGAACTATATACTAAAAATATTAGTAATTATTCAGGATAGTATGCATTTGCCACTCCTTTGATATTGGAGCCAAAATTTTTTTTTATTAAATTTATCAAGGTGACATTGGTTAATAAGATTATATAGGCTTCAAGTGCACCTTTTTGTCATACACAATGTGCATATTGCATTGTGTGCCCAACACTCAAAGTGAAATCATCTTCTGTCATCATATATTAGACCTTCTTTCCGTTTACTACCCGTCTAACCCCGATCCCTCTGGTAACCACCATACTTTTGTCTGTATCTATAAGTTTTTGTTTGTTTTTCTTAAAGCTAAAATTTTAAAATATTTTAAAATAATATTCTAACAACAAAGAATCATAGTATTAAGTTTTCAGCTATATTAATTATTACTAGGAAAGTATTTTATCCTAATTTCAATCATATTAGCTCTTTAAATGATAAATTATATATTAAAACAAGAGATTTCTTTGTATTTACTTATGATTTAAAAGTATCTAATCTATGAATGACAAGATAACCTGGAGATGTTTGCTTTGAACATATGTACTCTGATTTATTAATGTCACCCCATTAAAATTAATAAAAAAATTAAAAAAAATAAAAAGGGCTTTTTTATATATGACAAGCATCACTTTTCAAGCAACAGTATTGATCATATACCACAGATTGTCTCTAACCAATGCTTTAGGTTGTATGTAGATCAATAAACAATTTTATATTCTTAGTTTAAAAAAAGTATCTCATCTATATTTTTATAATTTATCTATTCATTCTCTACTGAGAATCCTGAGGCCAAAAAGATTAATATTTTCTTTATTTCATTTCTTCTACATCAAGAAACTTCAAAGTCCAATTTATTTAAAAGAAAAAAGGATCATTTTTCTTTTCTCTTACAGATATCTCTAATTGAAATTTCAAAGCAATTTTATGGATAATTTGTATTAGCTAATTAATACATTTATGTTTAAAGCCAAATTACAAAACAAACTCATGTAGCTGCGTTCTTTATACTAGAGCAGGGGGTACTAGGAAACCTCTCAGAGATAACTAATTTTATATATTTTTCCATGAAGCATAAACTCTTTTTCTAAATACTTATTGATTACAATATATAATACTCAACTTGCCCATAAACTCAAGTTTATTCATGTACAATTAACTGACCTGTCACTCTGAAATAGAAAAATCTTGTTTTAGGACTCAAGAATCAATATGAAGATCATATTAAAATTATAGAAACTAACAACAAGCTATGCTTCCATCCTGAGAATTTACTACTGTTAACTTCTTTGCATATTTGCTTTGAGTGTGTTTTTTCCTTTTTTTATTCCCTGCTTTTCTATTTTATTAAAGTGATATGTAGTTTCTTTTTTTTAACCAGGGTGGTTTCTTCTATTTTTTAAAAATTACTGTGTTGCCATGGTTTCAAGTGTCCCACACAATATATCATCCTCTACACACTGCATTGTACCCCCCAAGTCCCATGCAAAGTCCCTTTTCATCCTTTGCTTCCTCCACTTTCCTTCCCTCCCTCCCTCCCTCCCTTCCTTCCTTCTTTCCTTCCTTTCTTCCTTCCTTCCTTCTTTCATCCCTTCCTTTATCCCTCCTTTCTCTCTCTTACTCTCTCCCTTGCTTCCTTCCTTTTCTTACTTCCTCTGCTTTACTTGTAAAATAAATTACTCTATTGTAAAATTGATACATGCTTATAAATATGTATATTTATCTTTTATATATTGGAATATTTATTCTTTATCAAATATTCCTGATATATGATGTGTGTCTTCAAATTGTAGTTTCAGAGGTTTTTTTCTCCTTATTTCAGAAAAATTTTTTTTGTATTACATCGTTGAATAAGCCTATTTCCATTTGTTGACATTTTTATTTCACTGACATGAGTTATTTTTCTATGGTATCATATTCATCCATTATCCATATATATTATATTTTTCTCAATTACTTTCAGAATGTCCTAATTTTAACCAGAATTTGGAGTAATAATCCAGAGACATTTTTCTATGTGATGGTTTTTATTGGTTTCTATTCCTTGTTGATTCTCAGGTTCTTATTATTTATGCAATAATCTTATCTGGGTCTTCATTTTTTTCTTACCTTTATTTGAGCTGGGATTTTAATTTTCTTAATTTTTATAGGGTCTGTAGGATGAGCCAATGTTGATAAATTTTTTTCTGTTGCTTTAGATATATTTTCTTCAAATTCAGTACCTTTACTTTTGATATCATGGTCTTTTATCTCATATGTTTGCTATAATACATGTGCCCAGCCCAGCAGCTTACTGTTTTTGTTGGTTTAGAATTTGTTCTGGATGTAGGAATTTCTTGTGTTCTTTCCAATATATCTGAAAAAGGTGTCTCATCCTCAGAGTGGTTATTTGTGTTCACTCACTTCTTTGTAGCCTGATGTATTACTGAAAGTAGGGTAGCTAGAGAGTTGAGCTGAGATTTGGAGCATTTCTGTTAAAATACTTGTTCTATATTTTTGTAAACATCCTTTGCTAATGTTACTCTAGCACCTTGATGGACATAGTCCATCTCCATGTGCTGATTAACCTAGTCTTTCTGTTATTTCTCTTTCTCACTGATATCCTATTTCTTTCATTTTTGTATATTTACAATTCTGCTTCTTACTAATTTGATAAGTACCCAGTTTGTATTTCTGTATAATTTGGCTAATTTTCTTTGTCTTTCCCTCTTCCCAGATCACCAGTATTCATTGAGAAATGGCTTGTTAATACATCAGGAAGCCAGCTGGCTGACCCTGCCTTAAAATTTATATTTTCTTTTGAAATTTTTATGTTTTCATAAGCTTTTCTAGCTTATATTAGATTATCTTTTTTTTCTGTTTGTTTCCTGTAGATGAATATATTTGTAAATTTTATTCTCTATGGTTCATTTGGGGGGTAAATGTGATGGAAATTTTCCTTACAATATTTTGATCACATCCCAGACAGTATACCAAGCCAAAGTACATCATTTAAAATGTTTTATTCTTTAGATATGCACCATAAACCTCATATATAATGCATACAAAGTCAGTCTTTATTTAATACACAAATAATTTGTGTATAAATGAATAGTTATTAATAAATCTGATAACAGACATATATTTGTGTTTTAATTTTTCTTTTCTTTTTAATTTAAGTGAGAGGCACGAAGGCAGACATATAGACTCCCACATGTGCTCTGACTGGGATCCACCCAGCAAGCCCCCCCTACCAGGTGATGCCCATCTGGGGTCATTGCTCCATTGCTCAGCAACTGAGCTATTTTAGTGCTTGAGGTGAGGCCATGGAGCCATCCTCAGTGCCCAGGTCAACTTGCTCTAAACATTCAAGCCCTGACTGCAGAGCAGGGGGGGAGGAGAGATAGTAGCTTCTCCTGTGTGCCCTGACTGGGAATTGAACCTGGAACTTCCACATGCTGGGCTGATGCTCTACTGCTGAGCCAACTGGCCAAGGCCGTACTTTTAATTTTTCAATATGCCTTCACGTGATTCATTTACTTAACCATGATTAAAATCCTGTGCATTTGGTAATGCAGATATTTTCTGCTCACTCTATCGTCAAAGTGAGACTCACAAGGCTTAAGAATTTATTTAAAATATACAGCCCCAAGTTAGTAGTAGTTAAGCAGCTTAATACAGAATTTCTGAATCCTTAGCATCATAATTACAAAGCTACCTTAGTCAAATATTTAATATTTTTTTGCTGAAATTATTTCTACAAGAATATGAAATATATTGATTTGAATTTTATTATAACTATATAGCTAAAATTTTGGATAGTAATTTTTAGGAAAACAGTTAAAAAGTGTAAATAAAATGATATAAGTAATGTGCATATTATGTTTTCTTATTTAGAATTAAATTATTATAAATTCATTAATAAAGGAATATTTTCCATAATATTATGAAGTGACATTTATATCACTCATGTCATGGCCATGTAAATTGTTCCTGTAAAATCCATCTTTGGAATAAATTTTTAGAACATGAAAATGGTAGTAAGTAAAGAAGCAAAGTATACACACCACTATATACTCCACAGAAGTATGGTTTTCTAAAGCAAATTAGAAAGAAGAAAAAGGTAAAATCTACTGACACACCTTTTTTTAGATTTTATTTATTCATTTTTAGAGAGGTAAGAGAGAGAGAGAGAGAGAGAGAGGACAGGGGGAGGAGCAGTAAGCATCAACTTCCATATGTGCCTTGACCAGGCAAATCCAGGGTTTCTAACCGGTAACCTTGGCATTGTAGCTTGACGCTTTATCCACTGTGCCACCACAGGTCAGGCCTGACAAAACTTTTTAGAAAATTTATATTTAATTATCTACAAAAGTAAATACATATCATGAATTGGACCTTTTTGGCAAAAGCGTCTAGGTAAAGGGTCTCCAGTTACCTATATTTCAAAATTATCATTTTGTCCATCAGTGGCATGTTTCAAAAGAAAGACAGAAGAAAAAAATTAGAAATTGTTAACTAAGATATAATTTTGAGGAAAATTATCTTGTAGAAAACTGTAGAAATGGTTTATATGAAGTGAATATTTATTAAATGTATATTTTGTAACAAGAGTTAGACATGTAATTAAAAAAAAAAAGACTTGTAAGGCCCTGGCTGGCTGGCTCAGTGGTAAAGCATCAGCCTGGCATGTGGAAGTCCTGGGTTCGATTTCCAGTCAAAGCACACAGAAGTGCCCATTTGCTTCTCACCCTCCCCCCTCTCCTCTCTCTCTCTCTTTCTTCCCCTCCCATAGCCAAGGCTCCATTGGAGCAGAGTTAGCCTGGGCACTGAGGATGGCTCCATGGCCTCCGCCTCAGGCACTAGAATAGCTCTGGCTGCAATGAAGGAACGCCCCAGATGGGCAGAGCATCGCCCCTTGGTGGGCATGCCTGGTGGATTCTGGTAGGGCACATGTGGGAATCTGTCTGACTGCCTCCCAGCTTCTAACTTCAGAAAAATTAAAAATAAAAATAAGAAAAGGACATGTAATATATAGCACAAAAATTATCTGCCCTCGTGAAATACGTCATGTAGGAGAAGAAGAGCAAAATAAAGACACATACGAAATATGCAATCAAATAAGGTGATGAAAAGAAATACTCTGGGTATTTAATTCAATAGCATTGAGATTAGGAAATCAATAAAATCAAGGGAGAAAAAAGTATTTGAACTGGGCCTTAAAAATTGAGTAGAATTTTTATAGAATGGTTGAGAAAAAGGTTGCATTTCCAGTGAAGAAAATGACAGGAATAAATCCAGGAAAAGAGAAAAATCAAACAGCACATACAAGAAACACTGTAAGTTTTTGGAACATAATGGAATATGGTGAATAAATTGGAGATACAAATGAAAAGTTAGAGTCAACAATTTATTTCTGCTCCACAAACATCTACTAAGTAAGCACTTTGGTAAACATTGTACTAGGTGCTACTTGACATTGAAAATCAAGTTTCTTCTTCTCAAGATACATATAACTTATTAATTGAGATACAAATGTAAACCAATATGAAGTAAAGTGATAGGTTCATGCCCTGAGTTCTACAAGATCCCAGAGGAAGGACTCTTAGCTTGACTAGGGGTGAGATGACAGGATTCTGAAGAGGTTTTCTGGGGATATTACCACTGAGCTTTAAAGTTGAATAGGAAGATTATTCTGCTAAATATAGGAAAGATGAGAGTTGTTGATGATGTCAGATTTAGGAAATGGACAATGAGGCAGGAAAGAGCAGGGGGATGTGTGGAACTATCGGGGCAATCAATAGAGCCAGATGATAAGCATCCTGATGACAGAAAATAAGAGATAAAGCTACAGAGCTAGGCAGGGAGGGCTTGTTGAAGAACTTTGAATGTTGTGTTAGAAAACAAACTATTCTGTATTTAAAAATTACTTACATTACAAATAACAATTTAAAGAGTTTTAAACCAAAGGCATTGTAGCCAGTTCAGTGTGGAAGCTGCAGGAAGGATGGGATTGAGGAAGCCCTCTCCTTCCCTTCAAAGAAGTCCAGAACCAGATGGCTTGACTGGTGAATTTCACCAAACTTTTAAAGAAGAATTCTTCCTTTGAAACAATTCCTCTTTTGAAAAAAATAGAAGAATAAAGAACACTTCCAAATACGTATTAGGATGCCAGCATTACCCTAATACCAAAGACAGAGTAGGATACTTACAGAAAAGAGCATTACATGTCAATATCTCCAATGAACATAGATGCAAAAAATCCTCAACAAAGCTTAGTAAACTGAAATTAACAATACATAAAAAGTAAGATATACCATGATTAAGTGGGATTTATTCCGGAGATGCAAGATAGTTCAACATCACAAATCAATAAATGTGATTCAGCACATTAACAAAATGAAAGATAACAATCATGATCATCTCAATAAATTCATGTTGGGTAAATAAGTATTTTTTAGGTTTGCTCACTTGTATTGGAGCAGCCCCATGTGTGTATAGTGGAAGGCTGCAGGTGCTTGCCTTTGGGGCAGCAGATTGCAAATTACCAATTGCCTTCCTGCTTGGGAAGGGCCATTTTTTGCTAACCTTTACTAGAGAAGGGGTTTGTTTCCCCATCCTGTTTTGTGAGATATTGCTGAAGCAGGTGGGGTCCTGTTTTGCACTGTGAGTCCAGGAGAGTCCAGAGAGAAAAAGGGAAGCGGTCTTCCCTGCCTGTTTGCTTGTCCACCATTATAAGACTTAAAAATGGAATAACTCACCATTTTTTGGCTCCACAGTTCCTTTACCATCTGCTTAAATTCAATGTGAATTTTCATAGTCATGGGGATGGCCACTGGCCTTATAATTTAGATAAAACATTTGAGAAAATTTAACATTCTTTGGTGATAAAAACTCTAAAAAGTTATATATGGGTGGTATAGGTGGAGCATACTTCACATAATAAAAATCATATGACAAGTCAACAGCTGATATCATACTCACTGGTAAAATGCTGAGTGCTTTTCTTCTAAGATCAGGAACCAACACAAGGATGCTCTCTCTCACCACTTTAATCAACATAGTACTGGAAGTTGTAGCCAGAGCAATTAAGCACACAAAAGAAATGAAAATCGTTCAAATCAGAAAAGAAGAAGTAAAACTGTCTCTGTGGATGACATGATATTATATATAGAAAACCCTAAAAATGCTATCAAAATACTACTAGAACTATTAAATAAATTTAGTAATGTTGCATGGTATAAAATCAATATAAAAATAAGTTTTGTTTTTATTCACTAACAATAAACTGTTCCAAGGAGAAATCAAGAAAACAATTCCATTTACAATAACATCAGTAGCTATAAAATACTTAGGGATACATTTAACCAGTAGGTAAAAGATCTGTTCACTAAAACTATAAAATATTATAAGAAATTGAGGAAGACACAAATAAAGGAAAATATATTTCATGTTTATGAATTAGAACAACTAATATTTTTAAATATCTATACTACTCAAAGCAATGTAGCAATTCAATACAATCCTTATAAAAATTCAATGTCATTTTTCACAGAAATAGACAATCCCAAAATTTATGTGAAACCACAAAAACCTTGAATAGCCAAAGCAATCTTGATGAAGAAGAAAACTGGAGGCATCACACTTTCTGACTTCAACTATTACAAAGTTATAATCATTAAAACAGTATGGTGGTGACATAGAAGCAGAAACAGATAAATGAAACAAAATAGAAAGCCCAGAAATAAACCCGTTCATATATGGCCAATTAATTTTTGACAAAAAAGACAAGAATATATAATGGGGAATTAATAGGATCTTAAAATAAAAATGTTGGGAAAGCTAGACAGTCATAGGCCAAATAATGAAAGGGGTCTTTCATCTTATATCATACATCAAAATGAACTCAAAATGGATTAAACCTTGAATGTAAGACTCATAGAATTCCTAGAATAAAAATAGAGGGTAACCTACTTGACCTTGTCCTTAGCAAAGATTTTAGATTTTCACCAAAAGCAAAAGCAAGGAAAACAAAAATCAGTAAGTGGCACTACATCAAATTAAAATCTCTCCATGGCAAAGAAAACCATTAACAAAATTAAAAGACAACCTCTAGAATGAGAGAGAATATTTGCAAACCATATATCTAATCAGAGGTTATGATCCAAATTATACAAGAATCTCATACAAAAAATATAGCAAATAACAAAGAGAAACACAATCTGACCTGTTAGCTCAGTGGATAGAGCATCAGCCTGGTGTGTGGATGTCATTGGTTCGATCCCTGGTCAGTGCACACATGAGAAGTGACCATCTGCCTCTCTTCCCCTCCCTTTCCCCCTTCTCTTTCTCTTCCCTCTCACAGCCAGTGGCCTATTGCTTTGAGTGTTGGCTCCAGATGCTGAGGATAGCCCGGTTGATTTGAGCATCAGCCCCAGACAGGGTTCCAGGTGGGTCCTGGTTGGGGCACATTCAGGAGTCTGTCCCTTGTCTCCCCTCCTCTCACTTAAAAATAAAGTAAAATAATTCAATTAAAAAATAGGCAAAGGATCTGAATAGACATTTTTCTAAAGAAGACATACAAAGGGCTTGCTGATACATAGCAAAAAGTAAGTAAAATAAGCTTTCAGTTATAAGATGCTCTAAGGATCTAATGTATAACATAATGACTACAGCTGATAATATTGTAAAGTTATATAAAACTGTGTAATTGAAATTTGCTGAATGATAGAACTTAGTGTTCTCACACACAAAAAAGGTACATGTGCGAGATGATGGGTATGTTAACTCAATTATGGGAATCCTTTTGCAATGTACATGTATATGAAATCATCATGTCATACCCTTTAAATATATATAATTTTTTCTGTTATATCTCAAAAAGTTGGAAAAATATGTGATATTATTCAGCCAATAACAAAGATATAATATGCTAATTTGATAATAGCTGCAGCTTTAGTAAAGACATGGAGTCCAATACTAAGAGAGCCATTTTGCATTGGGGTAAAGTTATAGAAGAGGTAGCCTTCTACTTAATATCTCCTAATGAGGAAAAAAGGAAAAGGTTTCATCATGCTGTCCATCATCTTCACAATCAGAAAGAAAACCAAAAGGGCTAGACCACACTTAGGAAGTGTCAGGAAATTCCATTCCTTTACCTTCTTTTTTTCTATTCTTATTTGGAAGAAGAGCTCAAGGTATGAGTCTGATGAAAGATACCCCACGTAGAATGATCCTTGCAGGATCTGTTAAGATAAGCAGCAGCATTCAGAAATAGAGTTGAATGACAAGCTTTTAAGGGTATAGCTGAATAAATGCATCAGTCTGATGCTGTTCAAGAGCCTTGCAACATAGATGCAAAGCCTCTAGAGGAAAATAATTATCTGGCAGCTGGGGCAGCAAAGTAAGACGAATATAATATGTAAGGAATTTCAAAATGGAAGAAATTGGATTTTTATTTTAAAAGACTCAAAATATGAACCTATCATCAAGGTGAGGGGAAGCAGAGGGGAAGGAAAGAGTAAGTGCATGTGTTTTAGTATCATGAATAGATTCTTGCTCAGCATGTGGATTTCAGACACTTCTCGATTTACACTGTTACAATGAAGGTAGCAGTCTTCTATAAAACACACTTTAGGAATTAAATGAATTTCTTTTGCTGAGTAAAAGATGATTTGAAAGCTGTTCCAAGTTCCATGTTGTTGTGCTAGCAACAGATTGTTCAGCCCTCTCACACCTCTTTGTGTAAATTATGGCTTTTTATAGAATTAAGCTGAAATACCATATAACTAGTAGTATATATACATGGATGTGTGATATAATCAAAGATAGAAAACTCTTGAAGTTTGAGATACTCTACCTTACAAAAGAAATTTGTTTTTCTTACCTAGTTTTATAGACATTAATAATATATTTATTAAGATACACACAGACTTTATTTCAACATGAATACACGTGATTGGCCAAATTTACTCTTTTATTTAATGACAAAAATTTAGTGTTAAATATTAAACTAATGATGATACCACTTGAATTATTTTGTAATTTACTATTGCTTTAAAATAATTTATTAAATTATTTACTAAATAATTTTGTAAATAAATTTTGTAAACCTATTAAATAAAATATATTTCGGTATCAGTTAAGAATTTTGGGGTCAAGTGATCAAAAACTCTGTTATATTTGTTTAAGCAAATCCAATATCTTATTGACTCCCATTACTAAATAGTCCAAGCATAAATGGCCTCAGGATTGGCTTTCTTGGTACCTATATTCTCAGGCAACCTAATCGTTTGTGTATTTGTCAATACATTAATAAATTAGCCAGTTATTATTGAACACTTATGAGATTCTTGGCACTGTTTTCAAATCTTTATATATAATAACTAATGCTTACAACAGTTGAGGTAGGTTTGTTGTTAGTAGATGAGTTAGCATTTCAAGTAAAACAGTCTGGTTCTATAGCCTATGTTCATAAATATATTATGAACCAAAATGTACACACCAAAAATGTACACAAATAAACCAATAAGCAATAAACAATTCTTGGGAAGTATTTTTATATGTGTCAAACATACATAGAGCACATAATAAAGGTTAGAGTCTTCATATAGTAATACAAGTATTTTTTTTTTGCCTAGAGGTTGGGAATTGACTGCCTTTACTTCTGTTTGCAGAAGACTGAAAACTTGTCCAGTCATCTAGATCTGTATCCTTCCTCTAAGGGGCTATAGTCCAGGTTTTTAGATGCTGCATATTTCTCATTTTTTATAAACATTTAATGAGTAGATTGGGGAGGAGAGAAATGAAGGAGATTCTAAGGTCCTAGCGACAGCAGCATCACTCACTCAAAGTGAGACTATGTTCTTGGTAGGGTAGTTCAGTTAAATTTAAATTTCAGATTACAACAAATTTACTCTTTCAGTATAAATATTTACCACAAACTATTTGGGACATAATTATACTAAGAAATGTTCAATGCTCACCTGAAATTTAAATTTAACTGTTTGCTCTGTATTCAGCTGGCACTGCTGGTACAGGCAATATCTTAATTAATTATGCATCCTGTTAAGGCCTGTACCAGCTTCTTAAAGCATAGGAACACCCGGGTTGCAGGTGGGCTTTTGATCTTCAATTATTTTTCTCCAGCTAATTTGGAGGACCCAATGATATCTTTAAAAGACCATCAAATCATTCTTCATGTTTTATATATCATTATTTTAAAATGTACAAAATCTAATTTGCTTAAAATTATCCAAAGACTACCTATTGCCTAGAGAAGAGTTCTTAATCTGGCACATTATACCATCTCTACTTTGCATACACTTTCTCAGCTTTCCCTTCCATGCCACACAAGTTCCAGCTCTGTAAAATTATTTTTATTTCCTAAATACATTTGCCTGGTGTTTTGACATGTTCTTGAAGTGTAACTGTCCATTTCCCCTTTATGAACAATCTTTTTATCCTTCAGAATTTCTATGTGGGCAAACTTTGTGGCCGACACTCATGTTTTAAGTATTCTATTGTGCAAATTTTGCATTCCTGTAAATGCAACTAGCTTGTGAACTGCTCAAGATCAGGAACTGTGTCTTCACATTCTTTATATTTTCTAGAACATGGATCATAAGTTCCTAGATGTTTGACATTCAATGAATGAATAAATGAAAGAGTAATTTAATTGTCTCTAATCCTGCCAAGATGCTTTTGGCTACATTGGGAAGTAGAAAACATTTCTTCCCTCCATTTCTGAAATCTTAGTATTATTTCCAGACATTCTATTCATAATTCAAAGTGAAAGTAGAAGATATAATGAAATGTTTAAATGTTTAATTATCACATATATTCTTTCATGATACAAATTGCCCTTTTTGAGAAACAAGCTGAGTAGAATATATTTTCAGTATGGCAGAAAGCAAAAATATGAGAAACATCAGTGTCACATCATACTGATCACTTGTTCTGTATTGTACAGGCAGGACCTCATCTGTTAAAATGCTCTCCAGCTTTGTGGAGTATTTATCATCAATGAATACTTTTTGAGTACATTAAATAAAGAACTTGGCATATGGCATATAATTCAGAATAATTCATTCTCCCTTTCTAGTCTACAAGTGTTTAAGCATGTCTTTCCCAGCCCTAGTTATTAAGTTAGTAGGGAATTTTTTAATGGACAACACAGTTGTGCAGAAATTAAATAAAAATCTTATTGAACTAGCAACAAGATAATCCATTAAATGAACTGGGCATGAGTTACAGTAATCACCTGCACGTTATTATAAAATGACATGGAAGAACTATTCAACAAAAGATGGTAAAAAGGATTGACTTCTGGATCACTTTAGTAATGCTTTAATAGAAAATAGAAAGAACCATCAACTTAAAATATCAATGAAAATGAAAATTCTATTGTGTATATTGTCTTAGTGATTTTAATGTTAAGGTACAATTGAAACCATTACAGCAAAGCTCTCATGAATCATTTTCTCATGTAAGGAAAAGATAGAAAGGTAAAATGGAAGAAAGGATAACACTGTTTTAAACAAGAGATTTCTTTTTCTAGTTTGAAACATCAAAGACTAATGGTCACTAAGCATTACCAAAAACTGAATAATTAATTTAAGACAAAGTCTAAAGTTATTTTTGCTGCTTGGAGGTAAAGATAAGTAGAAATAAATAGATATGTAAAATTGAATTGATTATATCATATTAAACATGTTTTTATTAAAGTTTTAAAGAAAATAAAGTAATATAAATTTTATATCAAGTTTACAGCAAAATTAGAAGGGAAGTAGGGCTCTCATATACTCCCTGTCCTTACACATGGACAGCCTTGTTGCAATCAGTGAGCTGACATTGACAAATCAGTATCACCCAAAGGCCATAATTGACGTTAGGGTTCACTCATGGTGTTCTATATTCCATGGATTTTGATAAATGTGTATGGTATGTATATACCATTATTGTATCATACAGAGTATTTTTATTACCCTAAAATTTCTCTGTGTTCCACCTGTTGATCCCTGACTCCCCCCCCCAACCCCTGACCACCACTGATCTTTTTGCTGTCACCATATTTTGTCTACTATAGAATGTTATAATTGGAATCATACAGTACATAGTCTTTCAAACTGACATAGTGATTTAATTTAGTACTATTCATTTAAGTTTCCTCCATATCTTTTCATGGTTTGGTAACATTTATTTTTAGGGATGAATAATATTCCATTTTCTAGATGAACAGTATATGTAGCCTTTCATTTTCTGAAGAACATCTTGGTTGTTTCCAAGTTTCGGCAATTATGAATAAAACTTTTACACATTTATATGTAGGTATTTTGTGTACATATATTTTCAACTCTTTAGGTAAATATTAAGGAGCATGATTGTTGAATCATATAGTATGAATATGTTTAATTTTGCAGGAAACCACCAAACTACCTTCCACACCGGCTGTGCCGTTTTCATTCCCACCAGCAATGAGTGAGAGCTACTGTTGCTCTCATCCTTGCCAGCATTTGGTGTTAGTATTTGGATTTTCACCATTTCAATAGTTATGTAGTAGTATTTTATTATCGTTTTAATTTATTATTTCCTAATGGAATATGCTATTTAGTATCTTTTCATATGCTTCTGTGCCATTAGCATATTTTCTTTGGTGAGGTATCTGTTTAGATCTTTGGCTCATTTTTCAATTGTGTCATGCATTTTCTTAGTGTTGAGTTTTAAGAGTTTTTTTTAAAAAAACATATTTTGTATAATAGTTATTTATCAGACATGCCTTTAGCAAATATTTTCTCCCAATCTTCTCATTTTCTTGATAGTGTCTTTCACAGAGCAGAGGTTTTTACTTTTTATGAAGTCCAACTTACCAGGTATTTCTCTCATGGACTCTGCCTCTGGTTTTTTATCTAAAAAGTAATTGTCAAACCTAAAGTCACCTAGGTTTTTCTACTATGTTATATTATTATAGGACTTTTAGATATTTTTTTTCACTTTACATTTAGGTCTATGATCCATTTTAATTAATTTTGTGAAGAGTATAAAATTTGTGTTTAAATTCAATTTTTTTTGCATATGTATGTCCACTTATTTCACCAACATTTGTTGAAAAGACTGTATCTGCTTCATTGTATTGTCTTTGCTCCTTGTTCAAAGATCAGTTGACTATGTTTGTATGGGTCTATTCCTTGGTCCACGGTTCTGTTCCATTGATTTATTTGTCTCCTTATATCTTCTTCCTTCCTTCTTTCCTTCCTTCCTTCCTTCCTTCCTTCCTTCCTTCCTTCCTTCCTTCCTTCCTTCCTTCCTTCCTTCCTTTTTTTTTGTTTGTTTTTTTTGTTTGTTTTTTACCAACACCACATTGTCTGGATTATTATAACCTTATAAGTCAGGTAGTGTCAGTCTTTCAACTTTGTTTTTTGTTTCAATATTGTGTTGGCTATTCTGGTTCTTTTGCCTCCCTATATAAACTTCAGAATTAGTTTGTTGATATTCACAAAATAACTCGTTGATATTTTTATTGAAAATGTATTTATCAATTTTGATTATGATGAATCCTTAGATAAATTTGTAAAGAACTCACAATATTGAATCTTATCATCTGTGAACATGAATTATCTTTTTGCTAATTTAGTTATTTTTATTTCTTTCATCAGAGATTTATAATTTTCCTCAGATAGCTAAAAAAATGTACATAAGGATGTAAATTTCAATTTGGGAAGTGGCAGTGTAAGTGGTACTGTGATTTTAATTTCAAATTCCAATTGTTCAGTGCTGATATATAGGCAATGCTTTATTTTAAGTAAAATAAAATTTGCTTGCCTGACCTGTGGTGGCACAGTGGATAAAGCATCAACCTGGAGTGCTGAGGTCACTGGTTAAAAACCCTGGGCTTACTTGGTCAAGCTGGTCAAGGCACATATGGGAGTTGATGCTTCTTGCTCCTCCCCCCTTCTCCTCTCTCTCTCTCTCTCTCTCTCTCTCTCTCTCTTTCTCTCTGTCTCTCTTCTCTAACATGAATAAATAAATTTTAAAAAATTTGCCTTAAATGACAAATTTATTAATATACATTATAGACAATTTTGAATACAGTCATATGTTGCTTAATGGTGAAGAAAATTTCTGAGAAGTGCATTATTAGCTGATCTTTGTCCTTGTGTGAGCATCATAGAGTGCACTTAACACAAAGCTAGATGGCATTTTTATATGACTGCCAGTGCAGTAGGTTTGTTTATGCCACACAAACATGTGATTAATGCATTGCATGATCACCTTAGAATGGCTACCATATCCATAGGCAACAGGAATTTATTTTAGCTCCATTAAAATTGTATGGGGACACCACTGTATATGTAGACCATTGTTGAACAAAATGTTCTTATGGGATGCATAGCTGTACTGGCATAATGGAAGGAAAATATAAAACCACACATATACTCACCCATGCACACAAGTGCATTTGACATAGACAATTTTGATGTTACTTCAATGTACTGACATCATCCTTTTTTAATTTCCATAAATTCTGTAATCTGACCTTCAATCCTTGACTCACTCCTGTCAAAATTTCATAATTGCTATTATAACTTTTCCTATATGATGCTTTATTCCCTTTCTACCTCTTTCTCTTTGTTATACTTACTTGGCAAAAACCAAACTAGCTGAACTCAACATGATTGCTTTTTATATGTTTGCCACAGGAGCTAAATATATCTGGAGAACATTTCAAGTAAGAGTAAATGTTTTTACATTAAATTTAAATCACAAACCTCAAATAATTAAACCACAATGCGCTGCTGTTCAACTATGTTTGTTTAGCAATTTCACTTTCTCAAAAAAATGTGTGATTTTTTCTCTCCTCAAACCTCATTTTTCCAAATCTCATATTAGCTGACATGGAAAAAATGGAAGATACAACAGTAAGTTCCTTACTTTTCTTATTAAAATTTCTGCAAGTTTACAGAAACTATTCTTTCAATCAAGTTTATTGACCATTTAGTCCATGCAGGCATGAGGGACTTGGGATAAAAGTTAAAAAGCTTATGTTTTCAGAAAACTCACATTCAGTGGGAGAAACTAACAACAAACAACTCCTATTAAGGGTAAATTGTATAGTTTGTAGAAGCTAATAATTGCTATGAAAAAGGAAAATGTAAGGTAAGGAAAGAGGCATCAGAGTTACAGATATTGGGGCAGATTATAATTTTAAACAGGGCAGTTGTAAGAGGTCTCATTGAAAAGAGGTTTTGAACAAAGTATTTTGGGATGTGAAAGAGTTTGCCATGTATTGTAGCTATTTGGATAAAGAGCTGAGGGAATAGCTAGAAAAAAAGCTTCAAGACAGGAACAAGAAGACGTTTCTTGAGCAGCAAAAAGCACGTTTAGCAGGATTAAAGTGAAGCATAGATAGAAGATGAGGGCAAACATCTAACACATGTCAGATCTTGAAGGACCACTGAAAGAAATGTGTCTGTTGCTGTGAAAGATGCACAGCCGTTACAAGCTTGTGAGCATTAAAATCTGTTGTGTAAATCATCTTTAGGCTTCAAGCAATATTATTTTTGTTTATAGAAATGTTCTATAGTTTTTGTTGGACATATTTTCATTTCTTTATGTTGCATTATTTCATAATTGCATTTCACATTTATCATTTGTTTCTTTAAACATATATAATTTATTTATCTTATATTTTACATTTAAAAAATGCCAATATCTGAAGTCTTTCAGGGATTTGTTTTTCTGTTTACTGTCTCTTCTGTTTCGTGCTCGTCGTAGTGACCTAATCACCTTATTTTGGGAGTGGTGCTCAGTGCTCTTTAGTTTTCTTTAAAATTACCTCAGCTTGAATTTGATTTCCTCCAGGTAAGATCTGTGTGTGTGTGCATGTGTGAGAATGCGTTCACACACATACATGTGTGTACGTTTCAAATATGCTCACTACCAACCTGGAGCAGCACTGAATACATTAAATTAAATTTTCTGCTGAAGGTTTTTTGGAACACACAGCTAACACTTAGAATTGATGATGTTGAATTGGTAAATTAAAAAAAAGTGTCTTCTATGTCTTCTTGTTTGTTTGTTTGTAGAAATTTGATGCTTATTTATTATGTGAATATTTACTACAATGTACTGTGCCAAATAGCTCTATCATGTCTACTCATCTACTTAATTATGTATGTGGATATAGAAGAAAGGCTCTCCTAGCTCAAATGTTCTATATGTCTTTGATGATCTTAGACTTATGCCGAACACAATTTTATTTCTAGTTTTAAAAATGTCTCCTTTCCCTGGGCAGACTTCCTTGAATAACTGCAGGAGGCATTCTTTGGAAGATACACTTTTAATCTGACAGGCCCAATATGTTTTTTTAATACCTTGTTTAATAAAATATAGACATTAGAACCTGTAACTTAAGATTTCATTTCTGATTTTCACTTCAGTTACCTACTCTTAATTCATTAACTTTCTCTTAACGTCTTCTTTAAAAAGTTAAACAGGCCTGACCTGTGGTGGCGCAGTGGATAGAGCGTCAACCTGGAATGCTGAAGTCACCAGTTCAAAACCCTGGGGCTTCCCTGGTCAAGGCACATATGGGAGTTGATGCTTCCTGCTACTCCCCCTGTTCTCTCTCTATCTCTCCCTCTCTCTCTTTCTCCCCTCTCTCTCTAATAAAAATGAATAAATAAAATATAAAAAAGTAAAAAGTTAAAAAAAAGTTAAACAGTTTATGAACAAAATTTCCAAACCAATATTTAGTTTTATTTTAATTTTAAGGTAGGTATTACCTTTGGCATGTTTCTGATAAGTTTTGTTAAACAAATATTTAATGTGTCTGTTATTAGACTCAATTTTGTACCGTTTGTTGAAAAGTTTTGTTTGGAAAATATTTAAATGCTATGCCTTCCCATGATGTGAAAAAGATGTAAAATAATTTCCACAGCTTGGTGCAACTTCATAAAGCGGACGGCTGCAGTGGAAAATATGTGGGATCCGTCGTCAGGGACAACTGGGTTTACATTCCACACTTCTTAGATGTGTGATTTTGAAAAAATTGCTTCACTTTGTTAATGTGCAGTTTCATCAATCTTAAGAATAGTGATGATTATACCTACTCTGCACAATTGTTGAAAGGACTTTTAAGCATTTGCTTATTATTTCTCAATAAGTCAAAGAAATTTTTGTTCATGAACTTTTATTTGGACAGAATGATGAAATAGCATAAACATGTCCTTTGAAGGCCTTAAGATGTCATACACTTAGTACCTCTGGAAAAGTGTAAGTCTGAGCAAGAGGAGATGACAGAGGAGCTCATTAGCACCTCAGCTCTCTTTCTCCATTAATCTAAAGTCCTCAGCTAGTGTATGATTTTACTTATCTTTGGGGAGCTGAAGTTTCTCTCTGACAGAGATGATGTTTACATCATTTAGATAAATGCCGTGGGGTTTCTTAAGCTAATCCATTCTTCCTCTTTTGTACTTTCTCTATACTAACAATATTAGACACTTTTCCATTTGACAGTGATTTATGCATCTCAATTTTTCAGATTTCCTGCTGCTGGTGATTGTACATCCCAAGGCACTTGTACATAATTTACTTCAATCTTGGCAAATACACATGAACAAAAGGTGTATTCTTGCAAATGAAGATAGGCTAAGACTGAAGAAAGAACATTTTTTTCTTACTTCTAGATATATCAAATGCTACAATTATATATTCTCTAACAAGTCATTACAGAGAAAGTAAATGACCCTTCTAAGAGGTGTTTGAAACTTTTCTCTTGGTGTAAAAAGTTGCACTTGATTTGCAATGGCTTGGATATAAGGCTTTCTTCAAAATATTTTTTGTATCTAAACCTGTTAGCATCAAAGACGTGGTATGGCATGTTAAATTTAACACTTTCTTTTAATTTATATGTGGGTAAACAATTAACTTTAATAAAGTTAGTAAATAATGCAGTTGTTTGACATTCAGTTATCCATTGAACTTATTTTAATTTGTTTCTCTTGTTTTTCACCTATATTTTAAATTGTCGTCATAGCTTCTCATTCTTCATTCCCACATGTAATTCAGTGTACAAATGTCACAATATACTTGATTTCTAAAGTTCTTCCATAAAAAAATATTATAAATTATTTATTTTTTAAAAAAGATAAAAGATCTGATTGTGTACAAATGTAAAAACTGTATATTTTATACTATGGACTTATTTTTAAATTTAGTGAATTTGATTTATTATAACTTTTTTAGAACTGTTCATATTAAATTTGATATTGATATAAAAAGTTTATAAAATATATACAATGCACAGAGAATTGGTGCAGATTAAGAAATAGAATGTAGCTGTTAACTTTAAAGTCTTCTGCACATACCTCTCATTTTTGTCCCCTCTATTCAATAGTACAGACCTTTAGTGAACTTTTTATTTGTTAACTTTCTCTGTTATTTTAACAGGAATCTTTAATTGCTTCAATATTTTTCTTAGATTTATTTTGAACTTTACATTAAAGGAATAATACTATAAATATTGCTTTACAATAATTTTTTTCCTCAATAATTTTTTCCAAGCACTACCCATGTTGTTATGTATAGTTTATTCTATAACCCTGTGCAAGGGCAAACTCTAGCAGACAGTAACTGCTTATTTTGACTGTGACAATAAGTCCCACTCTATAAATATACCACAACTATTTATACAATCTATTGTGAGGGTCATTGGGATTGTTTTTATTTGTTTTGTTTTTGCTGCTATAACCAATGCTGTTATGAACATTCCCCTACTGATATGACTTACATAGGGCTATATAATACATATCTGTCTCTTACTGTGTTAACCTCTCTATTCCTTGTTTTCCTATATATATGGTCTACCAGAAAGTTCTGTCCATTTCTATCACAAGTTTTGACACGTAAGCACATGTTTATTTGGCGCATGTGTGCCTCTCTATTTTTATCACTTAATCTATACATACTGACATAGCAAATTAACTGAAACAAAGTTGATTCATGTTAGTCTTATGTGTGAAGCAATAGTGTACCCATGGCTACTGATAAAGTTCATTTACGCCACTGTAATTTTTACGAATTTCCACAAGGAAGAAATGCTACAGAAGCATGTAGAAATTTATTGAAAGTGTTTGGTGAAGGAATAATACCAACTATCACTTGTTTTTGTCCTTCAAAATTTTTTTGAAGGGCAAAAAATTCAAAAATGAAGAAGATATCAAACAAGCACTGGTTCAATTTTTCGCATCAAAAGATAAAACATTTTTCAAAAATGTGATATACAAATTGCCCTCATGCTGGCAAGAAATCATTAATAATAATGGCAAATATATTATTTAATAAAGTTTATTGATGGTAAGAAAAATTTATATTTTGTTTTATTCCAAAAATGGACAGAACTTTCTGGTAGACCATATATATATATATATCTATATTAATATATATAATGGGGAAATGTATATAGTACTTAATTCATAAGGCTGCTGTGGGAATTAACTGATATATATAAAGTGTTTAACAACTTATTAAATGTCATATAAGTATTGATGTTTATAATGACATTTTCTAGATAATATGCCCAAGAAGATTTATATTTTGGAGTGAAATTTCTGAGTTATAATATATAAGTTACCTGAAACTATGTTATAACCAGCTATGAGTAGTCATGATTATCTAGTTTCCCTTCTACCCAGAATGATGTCATTTTAGCTAAGCACATGACTATCTGGAAGCTGCATTCATAGACTCTTTGCAACTATGTGAGAGCTATATTCTTGCCTGTGAAATGTCCTTAAAAAATTGATATATGCTCTTTTTGTAACTTCCTCCTTTTCTTTTGTGGGAAATGATTAAAATTAGAGCAAATGCTTTCAAACTAAAATCGAAAGCCACACATTGAAGGCATCAGAACTACTTTACCAGCTTTGCTCTTAACATTTTGAGAGACATATAGTCTCTTATTTCAGGCACCAATTTTGGGGTCTCGGTTTTTCAGCAGTTAAGCCTGTAACCTACATAATCAGTATGAAGTTGACAGAGGAAAAAGTAGTCAAGGCTTGTTTTCAGATGTTTATGTAGGATTTGTTGGCACAGTTAGAGACAGCATCACAGCCCCATTTAAGGGCCGTGCAGGACAGTGGAGAAAGAAATCTTCCAAGGTCGGGGCCCATCTATTAGTAAAGCTGTAGGTAAATTTGGCTTAGAAAAAAAGATAATCAGAGGTAAGACTCAGTCAATTAGAGATCATTATTTAACATTTAGTCGAATTTTTTTCAAACATAAATGGAAAAATATTGGAGAAATGGAGAAGATGGTTAGGAGTAAGACGTTGTGCGTGGATCTCTTGAACTCATTGTGACAATAGCTGTTACCCACAAAATGCCCACCAGAGGATGTTCACTGCAGAAGATGAAATCAGTGATGCATTATGCAAATATCAAGCAACTTGTCCTGTCACCCTCATGCTTCCTCAATGGTCTCTTAAGAAAAGAAGCTATGGTATCAAGATGGAGGTGACACCCTGGAATCAGCAATGTGGGTTTCTCCCGCCTGAGGCTGCCTGCTGGTATCACTGAGACCTCCCAAATCAGCAGAGACCAAAACCAGCCCCAGTGAGAGCATCATCTCCTGGAGGGACCACGCAGTTGCTTCGTAAAAGATTGATTTCACTGTACTCCTTCTATAATGAGGGTACAGTGATTTCTCCTCCCTGGAACGACAAATTGTGGTTGTGAACTTGTTTTCTCTTCCTGTCTTGCTTCTGCCAGAATCACTGTAGCTAACCTTTTTGAATTCCATATTTACTAAATCAGATTCTCTCACCACAGAATTTATTTCACAGTGAAATCAATGAGGCAGTAGGACCCAGTGTTCTTCTTAAGGGCCCTGCCACCCACAAGCACTGAACTGCACAAAAGTGAAAGTCCTAAATCTCAGTTATAATGCCCACTAGAAGAGATCACATGGCTTTTTATATATAAACACATGCTGAATATTTTTTCTAAATAGTTTAAAATTTACCTAATTCTTTTTTAGCATCTGTTGAGAAATTTTTTTTTAAATAAATTTTTATTAATGGTAATGGGATGACATTAATAAATCAGGGTACATATATTCAAAGAAAACATGTCTAGGTTATTTTGTCATTAAATTATGTTGCATACCCCTCACCCAAAGTCAGATTGTTCTCCGCCACCCTGGATCTAGTTCTCTGTGCCCCTCCCCCTCCCCCTAACTCTCTTCCTCCCTCCCCCCCATGTCCTCCCTCCCTCCGCCCCTGGTAACCACCACACTCTTGTCCATGTCTCTTAGTCTCATTTTTATGTTCCACCAATGTATGGAATCATGTAGTTCTTGTTTTTTTCTGATTTACTTATTTCACTCCTTATAATGTTATCAAGATCCCACCATTTTGCTGTAAATGATCTGATGTCATCATTTCTTATGGCTGAGTAGTATTCCATAGTGTATATGTGCCACAGCTTCTTTATCCAGTCTTCTATTGAAGGGCTTTTTGGTTGTTTCCATGTCTTGGCCACTGTGAACAGTGCTGCAATGAACATGGGGCTACATGTGTCTTCACGTATCAATGTTTCTGAGGTTTTGGGGTATATACCCAGTAGAGGGATTGCTGGGTCATAAGGTAGTTCTATTTTCAGTTTTTTGAGGAACCACCATACTTTCCTCCATAATGGTTGTACTACTTTACAGTCCCACCAACAGTGAATGAGGGTTCCTTTTTCTCCACAGCCTCTCCAACATTTGCTATTACCCGTCTTGTTGATAATAGCTAATCTAACAAGGGTGAGCTGGTATCTCATTGTAGTTTTGATTTGCATTTCTCTAATAACTAATGAAGCTGAGCATCTTTTCATATATCTGTTGGCCATTTGTATCTCTTCCTGGGAGAAGTGTCTGTTCATGTCCTCTTCCCATTTTTTTATTGGATTGTTTGTTTGTTTGTTGTTGAGTTTTATGAGTTCTTTGTAAATTTTGGATATTAGGCCCTTATCTGAGCTGTTGTTTGAAAATATCAGTTCCCATTTAGTTGGCTGTCTATTTTGATATCAGTTTCTCTTGCTGAGCAAAAACTTTTAATTCTGATGTAGTCCCATTCATTTATCTTTGCCTTCACTTCTCTTGCCATTGGAGTCAAGTTCATAAAATGTTCTTTAAAACCCAGGTCCATGATTTTAGTACCTATGTCTTCTTCTATGTACTTTATTGTTTCAGGTCTTATATTTAGGTCTTTGATCCATTTTGAATTAATTTTAGTACATGGGGACAGGCTGTAGTCGAGTTTCATTCTTTTGCATGTTTTCCCAACACCATTTGTTGAAGAGGCTTTCTTTTCTCCATTGTGTGTTGTTGGCCCCTTTATCAAAGATTATTTGACCATATATATGTGGTTTTATTTCTGGGCTTTCTATTCTGTTCCATTGGTCTGAGTGTCTATTTTTCTGCCAATACCATGCTGTTTTGATTATCGTGGCCCTATAATATAGTTTAAAGTCAGGTATTGTAATGCCCCCAGCTTCATTCTTTTTCCTTAGGATTGTTTTGGCTATTTGGGGTTTTTTATAGTTCCATATAAATCTGATGATTTTTTGCTCTATTTCTTTAAAAAAATCTCATAGGAATTTTGATGGGAATTGCATTAAATTTGTATATTGCTTTGGGTAATATGGCCATTTTGATTATATTTATTCTTCCTATCCAAGAACAAGGAATATTTTTCCATCTCATTGTATCTTTTTCGATTTCCCTTAACAATGCTTTGTAATTTTCATTATATAGGTCCTTTACGTTCTTTGTTATGTTTATTCCTAGGTATTTTATTTTTTTTGTTGCAATCGTGAAGGGGATTATTTTTTTGAGTTCGTTTTCTAATATTTCATTGTTGGCATATAGAAAGGCTATGGACTTTTGTATGTTAATTTTGTATCCTGCGACCTTACTGTATTGGTTTATTGTTTCTAATAATCTTTTTGTGGAGTCCTTCGGGTTTTCGATGTATAGGATCATATCATCAGCAAAAAGTGATAGCTTTACTTCTTCTTTTCCGATATGGATGCCTTTTATTTCTTTGTCTTGTCTGATTGCTCTGGCCAGAACTTCTAGCACCACGTTAAATAAGAGTGGAGAGAGTGGACAACCCTGTCTTGTTCCTGATTTAAGGTAGAAAGTCCTCAGTTTTATGCCGTTTAATATGATGTTGGCTGAAAGTTTATCATATATGGCCTTTATCATGTTGAGATATTTTCCTTCTATACCCATTTTGTTGAGAGTCTTAAACATAAAATTGTGTTGTATTTTATCAAAAGCCTCTTCTGCATCTATTGATAAGATCATGTGGTTTTTGTTCTTTGTTTTGTTGATATGGTGTATTACGTTAACCGTTTTGCATATGTTGAACCATCCTTGAGATTCTGGGATGAATCCCACTTGATCATGATGTATTATTTTTTTAATATGTTGTTGTATTCGATTTGCCAGTATTTTGTTTAGTATTTTAGCATCTGTATTCATTAGAGATATTGGTCTGTAATTTTCTTTCTTTGTGCCATCCTTGCCAGGTTTTGGTATGAGGGTTATGTTGGCCTCATAAAATGTGTTTGGGAGTATTGCTTGTTCTTCAATTTTTTGGAAGACTTTGAGTAGAATAGGAACCAAGTCTTCTTTGAATGTTTGATAGAATTCACTAGTATAAACGTCTGGGCCTGGACTTTTATTTTTGGGGAGGTTTTTAATAGTTTTTTCTATTTCCTCCCTGCTGATTGGTCTGTTTAGGCTTTCTGCTTCTTCATGACTCAGTCTAGGAAGGTTGTATTGTTCTAGGAATTTATCCATTTCTTCTAGATTGTTGTATTTGGTGGCATATAATTTTTCATAGTATTCTACAATAATTCTTTGTATATCTATGATGTCTGTGGTGATCTCTCCTCTTTCATTTTGGATTTTATTTATTTGAGTTCTGTGCCTTTTTTCCCTGGTGAATCTTGCCAAGGGTTTGTCAATTTTGTTGATCTTTTCAAAGAACCAGCTCCTTGTTTTATTGATTTTTTCTATAGTTTTTCTGTTCTTTATTTCATTTATTTCTGCTCTGATTTTTATTATCTCCTTTCTTCTGCTGGTTTTGGGTTGTCTTTGTTCTTATTTTTCTAGTTCCTTAAGGTGTGAAGTTAAGTGGTTTACTTCGGCTCTCTCTTGTTTGTTCATATAGGCCTGAAGTGATATGAACTTTCCTCTTATTACTGCGTTTGCTGCATCCCAGAGATTCTGATATGTCGTATTTTCATTGTCATTTGTTTGTATATATCTTTTGATCTCTGCGCTTATTTCTTCTTTGACCCATTCATTTTTTAGAAGTATGTTGTTTAGTTTCCACATTTTTGTGGGTTTTCCCCCCTCTTTTTTGCAGTTGAATTCTAGTTTCAAGGCTTTATGATCAGAAAATATGCTTGGTACAATTTCAATTTTTCTAAATTTGCTGATATTGTCTTTGTTGCCCAACATATGGTCAATTCTTGAGAATATTCCATGTACACTAGAGAAAAATGTATACTCTGTCGCTTTGGGATGAAGTGTCCTGTAGATGTCTATCATATCCAGGTGTTCTAGTATTTCATTTAAGGCCACTATATCTTTATTGATTCTCTGTTAGGATGACCGATCTAGAGCCGTCAGCGGTGTATTGAGGTCTCCAAGTATGATTGTATTTTTGTTAGTTTTTGTTTTAAGGTCAATAAGTAGCCGTCTTATATATTTTGGTGCTCCTTGGTTTGGTGCATATATATTAAGGATTGTTATGTCTTCTTGATTCAACTTCCCCTTAGTCATTATGAAATGACCATTTTTGTCTCTGAGTACTTTTTCTGTCTTGTAGTCAGCATTATCAGATATGAGTATTGCTACACCTGCTTTTTTTTGGGTGTTGTTTGCTTGGAGTATTGTTTTCCAGCCTTTCACTTTGAATTTGTTTTTATCCTTGTTGCTTAGATGTGTTTCTTGTAGGCAGCATATAGTTGGATATTCTTTTTTAATCCATTCTGCTACTCTGTGTCTTTTTATTGGTAAGTTTAATTCATTTACATTTAGTGTAATTATTGACACTTGTGGGTTCCCTACTGCCATTTTATAAATTGCTTTCTGTTAGTTTTGTATCTTGTTTGATTATTCTCTTTTGTTTTTCTATCATTTGTTTTTGTTTGTTTGTGTTCCATACTTCTTTCCTCTGTTGCTACCTTTTTTAAGTCAAGTGTTTTTGTGGTGGTTTTTTCAAGGGTGGTTACCATTAAGTAATGAAATGGGTACCTACCATATTCATTGTAGTACCCTATCTTATGAGTATTTCTGCACTTCATTGTCCTTTGCTACTGTTAATCTCCATCCTCTTCCCCCTTTTTTTCCCTTTGTTGTCACAGTTTAAGTTTGGTTTTATTGTGTTCTTGGTGGAGCTTTTACTTGCGGTGTTGTTTTCTTTTGTTCTTTGAATCTGGTTGGAAAACCCCCTTTAGTATTTCCTGGAGTGGGGGCTTTCTGTTGATAAATTCTCTCATCTTTTCTGTATTTGTGAATGTTTTTATATCTCCTTCATACTTGAAGGATAGCTTTGATGGGTATAGTATTCTTGGCTGAAAGTTCCTCTCTTTCAGGGCTTTAAATATTGTGGTCCACTCTCTTCTAGCTTGTAGAGTTTCTGCTGAGAAATCTGATGATAATCTAATAAGCCTTCCTTTATATGTTGTGCTCTTCTTTTCCCTGGCTGCCTTGAGAATTTTTTCTTTGTCATTGGTTTGTGTCATCTTTATTATGATGTGCCTTGGAGTGGGTTTGTTGGGGTTAAGAAAACTCGGTGTCCTGTTTGCTTCTTGAATTTGAGGCTTTAGTTCTTTCCACAGGCTTGGGAAGTTCTCTATTATTTGTTTGAGTATATTCTCCATTCCATTTTCTTTCTCTTCTCCCTCTGATATACCTATTATTCTTATGTTATTCTTTCTGATGGAGTCAGACAATTCCTGTAGGGCTTTCTCGTTTTTTATTATTTTTGAATCTCTTTCTTCTTCTCTCTGTTGTGCCTCAAGTTGTTTGTCTTCTATTTCACTAATCCTATCTTCAATCTGGGCTGTTCTGTTAGCTAAGCTTGTTACCTCGTTTTTCAGCTCGTGAATTGAGTTTTTCATTTCTGTTTGATTTGTTTTTATAGTTTCAATTTCCTTGGTAATATATTCTTTGTGTTCATTGAGTTGTTTTCTGATCTCCCTATATTGCCTTTCTGTGTTTTCTTGTATATCTCTGAGTATTTTTAAGATTTCTATTTTAAATTCTCTGTCATTTAGCTCCAAGGCTTCCAATATGTTAAGTCTTTTCTCCATAGATTTTTCCACATCTATTTGTGTTACCTCTCTTTCTTTTGTATCCATAATATTCGATTTCCTCTTTCTTATTGGCAACTGAGGGTGGTCTTGTTGATAGCACTAATTAGAATTAATAAAGAGTAAAAAGTAAAAAAAAAAAAAGGTAAAACACCCCACAAAAAAAACCAGTAATAATTTATTATTTCCCCCTTTTTTCTTTCTTCTCTTTCCCTCCTCTCCCCTCCTCAGGCAAATATCGTACCTATAATGGAGGGCCTGATTTGGGGTGAAGAGTTCAAGGGGCAAAAAAAGGGAGTAGGGACCTACTAAATGCAAAAAAAAAAAGGAAGAAAATCTTAGACAAGCATAAGATGATTTGCTTGTAAGTGATGGTCAACTAAGAGATATAATGAGAGGGATAAGAGGGAACCAGAAAAAAGGACGAAAAAAAAGAATAATAAAGAAGAAAAAAATAAAAATAATAAGTAAAAATCTGTTGTATTAAGTGGAGCGAAGACTAAATACAATGGAGACCTTGGGTTGGGAGGACCCAAAATGCCACAAAAATAAACAAACAAATAAGAAAAAAACAAAAACAAAAGCAAAAACGAAAAATAAAGCCAAAAAAAGCCTTGAGTCCCAAATTAACTAATTTGTTCGTGATTGAGGATTAAATGGGAGGAAAGTAAAACGAGAAAAGAAAAAACGAATAGAAAGGAAAAAATAAGAAAAAGAGAAAAACGAAGGAATTAAAAAAAAGGAAGAGAGAAAAAAACAAAATAAAGCAAAACAAAAAAAAAACAAAAGAGGAGAGAGAGTGAGAGTTAAGTGTTTTGGAATATAACCTTAAAGGAGGGTGAGGATGAAGAAGAGAAATAAAATGTAACACTCATGGGTAGTGTAGTTCAAGAAAAGGGAAGCATAAGGTGGGCAGAGAATAGAAGGACCGAGGTGGAGGAAATAAAGGCAATAAGATAGAAGAAACAAACAACAACAACAAAAAAATTAGTGGAACAAGTTGTAAAGTCTGTGGATTTTTCTTGATTTTGAGAGGTTAACTTCTTCCTTTTTCTTTTCTCTCCCTCTTCCTGGTCGGTGACTCTTTACCCCAGGCTCTGCCCCTGTGTCACACTTAGGTAGGGATTTGCAGTTGATGGGATTCTATGGCAATGTCATATAACTGGCTTTAGTCTTGCTGGTAGTCAAGGCTTGTTGGCGTTTGCAGGGTCCAACTATGAGAGAGTTTGCTTTCCTGGAGTCTCTCTCCTAGTCCCCCCTTCCTGAATTAGCAGCCTGGTGATCCAGCTATAAGGCTGCAACTGCTTCTGCCTGGGGAGTAAGAGGCTCGAAGAGCTGGGGAATCCCCACTCTATCCCCACTCAGCGCAAGGCTTTGGGAAAGGCTCTGGCAGTCAGGGCCTCCAGTGTAATCAGGCGGGGGTGGGAGTCAATTGTTGTCAAGGTGACTGTTCATCGCCTAGCATTCAGTTGGACCTCTCAACCCAGGCTTTCCACACTTTGTAGCCTGTTTTGGCTGGGAAGAAGAGGCACTAGTCTCTGCTTGCGACTAGTGTAGTATAGATCTTATTATCTGCCAAGTCCCTCTTGTTAGCGTTTATCCCTGAATATGGAGGCTCTATCAATCAGAAGTTGCCCCCGCCCCTTTAGCGAGAGGCACTAAAAAATATCACGCCTCTTGTCTTGGATCGCTGAACTGAGAGAGATCTTATCAATTAAAACCCATGGGTGCGCAGATTTCATGGGTTAAGCTAATTTCAGTGATTGGGTCACAGCTGTGCTCCCGAAGGTATTTCAGGCTGCCTGAGCGCCCCTCCCCCAATGCTTGATTGTTAGCTTGAATGGCTGGGTGAGGTGCCCTGCCCACAGAGAGAATCTCCCAAGTAGGGAAGACCGCCTTGGCGCCTCTCCCGCTCGCCCCGCTGCTGGCGGCTGGGGTGCACCGGGCACAGGATAATGGGGCACCCTGGGTGTGCGGGCCAGTAGGGTGCTCTGGGTGCATGGAATGCCCAGGGCATGCACGCGAATGGGGTGCTCCGGGCACCGGTGGCTGGCGACTCTCACTCGCATTGCGCGAGCGCTGGGAACGTTAGCGGTGCTCGCTCTGCAACCAGACCGGGCGCACGCCAGCGGCTGCTCGCAGCTCCTGAGTGTGGGCTGACTCACCACAGGCGCACTCCCTCCGCGGCTTGAATGAACGTCCCTGCGGTAGCTTCCTCCACACCCTTGTCTCTCAGATTCAAGTGATAACAGTCCTTTCGCTTTCAGTTTGTGTGGAACTCCGGAATGCTCCGAGAATAAATTTTTCTGTTTCTAGTTGATAAATTTGTTGTGATTTTGGGGAGATCTGTCGGACGCGCTGCTCACGGCGCCATTTCCGCGACGTCACTCGAGAAATTTATATTATTCTTTCATTGTTTTTATGAACTGCATTACGACCATTGGTTTTCCTAAAGTGAAACCAACATTTTCCTGTATGAACCCAATTTCATTATGTATTAATTCATTATTTTATTTATTCATTATATTATCTTCATTCTACACTACTACTTTCAAAAGTTAATTTTTTAAATTTTTTTTTTTTGTGCATGTGTGACACAAACAGAAAGACAGACAGGCAGGAAGGGAGATAGATGAGAAGTATCAATTTTTCATTGCAGCTCTTTAGTCTCCTTAGTTGTTTATTGATTGATTGCTTTCCCATATGTGCCTTGACCGGGGAGCTACAGCAGAGTAAGTGACCCCTTGCTCAAGACACTGACCTTAGGCTCAAGCCACTGACTTTGGGCTCAAGCCAGCGACCATGGGGTCATGTCTATGATCCCTAGCTCAAGCCAGCAACCCCTCACTGAAGCTGGTGAGCTTGCACTCAAGCTGGCAACCTCGGGGTTTCAAACCTGGGTCCTCTGTGTCCCAGTCTGATGCTCTATCCACTGTACCACTGCCTGGTCAGGGTCTAATTTTTTATTTTTAAATTAGGAAGGTTTGAGGGGAATAAGGCAGAAGCTATAATCTCCAAATGCTTCAGGCCAAAAAGAAATCAAAATGGAAAGATGAACTAGAGAGATTATAAAAGAGGTAGGAATAGAAATCGTGGTGAACAGTTGTACGGAGGACATAAGTAAGAGTGAACACTTAGTCTAGGGTGATTTAGCTAATTGGATAAATGTCATTATCAACAAGTTCAAGAAGAATAAATTTGGGTGAAAAGATGATGAATTATTTTATGTATATTCTAATTTTGGTTTGTCTTTGGGGTATTCAGACAGGACCCAATATGCAAATGCATAAACTGGTGTGGTATTTTTAGCTAATATATATAGATTTAGGAACCTATAGAAATAAAAACTGATAAAAGGTAAAGTACTAAGAGAGAATATAACATTGGAAAATAAAATTACAATGCACTCATAAATTCAAGAAAAATAAATACTTTGAGGTAACTAGGCATTTTTGTCACATACAGGGAAATGGGTAGGTTTATTCTTACACAGTTTTTGCCTTGTTTTTTAATGATAGCGAATTTGTATCTATGTATTCAAGGTACAGACTTGGGTGAGAGAAAATCTGAAAACCTGAGAGCAGGGATATAATTCAGAAAGCAGATCTCTGAGGAGAAGAGAGTAGAAGAGATCCAGAGAAATATTATAGGAAAGTCTTACAAAGGAAAAAAAAAGAAAAACTTTGCTTGCACTGCTGAGAAGGAGGAAATGATGCTATAAATAAAGTGGCTAAGGGAGGAGTGAGAATTTGATATGTACAGTTTACTTTTTGAGGTAAAAAAATGGCATCATTTACTGCGATAGAACAACATGTTGTATGATAGATATACCAGAAACCTTTGGATTTAAAGTTTCTGCATAATTTTGTGAGCTTTTCTATGTACCTCATCAGCTAAAGTGCAGAGAGGTATCATATATCTTCCATTTTTCTAACATAATCTGCTTCTTAGATAAGTAGCATAAAGAATAAACAATTCATCAACACATTAAATTGACCAGAGTTGCTATGTGAGGGCAAAGGGAAACAAATCATACCAGAATCAAAGAAAAACTAAATTTGAAATTTTGAATAAAGCTCCTCTTATGTTTTGAGTTCTTTCTAACTTGAACACTAGTTATAAGAACTCAAAGGGGTTGAATAAACAAAACTTTTTGACTTAATCATTGTTTCATTTCAGTTGGAATCAAGGGAGTAGTTGATTGGGGTGGAAAGAGGTATGTTAGGCAGCTTCTGCTTATCTGAACAAAGGATATTGATATGAAGTTCATCACAGTTGTCTAGGTGATTGAATTAATCAATAAATGCTAGTATTCACTACTGCACTAATGTCATAAGAGTTTTGAAGAGTATTTGCTTCTAAAGAATTTTTTACCAGAAAACTATTTTCTAATATAAATGAATATCAAAAACCTTTTCCAGAGATAAATAACTGGTACTAAAGAAAGCTGAGCATCTTAAATTTTAAAAAAATAATTACAATTTTCAGAATTCTTCCAAGTATTTAAAAAATGAGTTGTGTTAAGTAATTTTAGTTGAAGCAATATATATGTCTACACACACAGAGAGATATATATTATATAAATATAAATAAATAAATAAATAAATAAATAAATGCCAGTGAGGACTATAATTTTGTATTTAAAATCTCCTGACCTCAGAGAGTTATCATAGCTTTTTGATTATCTTGAAATGCCTAAATATTTAAAATTAATAACTGACATGTGAAATAAAAAGTCAAATATTTTGTTTGAGACAGAGAAAGAGAGAGAATTGAAAATTGACAAGGGTATTGGAAAAACTTGGAAAAGAAGGAGAAATAAATGGAGAAAAGCATTTGAAAAAGACTAAGTTAAAGTAAATCTGGCCTAATGGAAGGAATGTGTGACTTGGAATTAGAAAATCTAAATTTACATCCTATTTTTAGCTAACTGTGACCTTAACCATTTCACCATTTTTGACTTGCATTGTATCATTTGTATATTAGAAGAAATAATATTTCTCCTATTTTCCTCAAAGGACAGGTGCTAGGATCATGGATAAGTAATGAATGGTTGATAAACTTTCTCATTACTCTGTGTGGCCTTTAAGACTTCCCTAGAATTTTCAGTCAAACGAAGCAACTTGTTTCATATGCCCATCTGCAGAAAATAAAGGACCTCTGCCTTAAACAATAACAGCAATCAAATCAATTTGAATAAGTTATCTTCCGATTGTTCTAATTGTGTATAGATACAATGCAAAAGAATTTCTCTTTGGTCAGAGAAAACTACCCTATTATGCCATAGCTATTTTATATATAGTTGAATGCTTCCTGGGAATAGATTTATGTTTATTAAGGTGGGTTTCTATTGTCACTGAGCACACTGAGCAACTGTTTGGGTTTTCATTTTCTCAATATGTCTAGCTGTGAGCACTTCTTCATATTTATTTGGCTTTGTTATATCTATTGATAAGGCGACTATGCTCCAGAAATCCAAAAGTATATCCTAAAATCAATCATTTCAACTTCTTGCCCTATCAAGATAATTTACCAGTTTTCTTTATTTTGTAGAATGCAATAATGTGAACACTGAACTAAATTTTTTTAGAAGAATGCATGACTCTGGTATCAAGAAGTCTAATAGAAATATCAATCCTTACATCAATTTTAGCTTACTACAGATATAAGTAACAGTTCAGTCCAAAACTTGAGAAAATAATTGGGGTCTCCTGATCATCTGTTACTAAATATTATATTTATTTCATTATATATTTTGATTATATTAAATCAAATATCAAAAGAGGGAAAATTCACAGTTGACATTTTCATTTCAATTTTATGTCCCAAGTTTATATATATATATATAACATATGTATAAATGTATATATATATTTATATCTATGTATAGTATACAGATACACAAAGTTGCTAAATCAATCTAAATCAATCATGCATACAGTGTTTGAATATTCTTTGATAGTAATTTTAAAATCAGCTTATGGACCATTTATAACTAAAAGTATATTTACCTGGTTATACTTTAAAAAAATCAGTTTTCAGTAGCAATGTATACTTTGTAATCAGGCTTCAGCAATATCAGCAGTCCTGCCATCTCCCCGGTGTTTCCAGCATCTCTGCATGGCCAAGCAGCTAGGTAGGTCATTTGTCACAGAACATAAAGAAACCAATTCACTAGTTTTGAAGTGGGAATTCAAACCTACGAGCCTGTCAGTAATTCTTGCTATAATTCCAATTTTGCATAATCAGGGAGATTAGCTGCCAGCAGTCTGCTCATGTGCAAAAAGTACAGCCACATCTTGGAGTTAGTTTTCCTTGTACACCCATAAATTTTTATGAGGGGGGGGGGGTCTATGCTCTGATCACCAATACAAATTCAAAGAAAAAAATATTCCTTTTTAAAAATGAACAACATATTTTATTTTTAATGGAAACACAGTGATAACAAGTGATCCTTTATTCTGAAGGATGTCTTTGTAGTGAAGAATTTTAAATGCAGACTGTTTTGGATTTTAAGAGCTAGTAATGACAAGTCCTAGTGCATACATACCACCATGTCTGCTTGACCTCTTGGTCAACCAAACTTGAAAAGGACATAAAAGCAGGGATTTACTGCCTTTCGTGCTTAGTACTACAGTTGAATTTATTGAATATAAACAAGCTTCTATTTTAAAATGATTTCACTATATATAAAATCAAATTAAACATGCCTACTTTAAGACAGAAATTTTTTCCTGTCATAATTTTTAATTGGACAATATATAGTAAAACCAAAGCATGTCCTTGGAGAAATCTGAAATAAATAACAGTATGATACCATCAGTTTCTTAAAAATAATATACACCCTATGATTACTTTTTTAATATCAGTGCCAAATGTCATATATAACCTCTCAGCTGTAATGCAATTCATAAAAATCAATCATATCTATCAAATGAAAAATAGATTGAACACACAAAACTGATTGGAATTGTTTATAATAAAAGCATCAGGCTTTTAACAAATACATTTTTCAAATAATTTATATTCCTGCTCTTACCAAAAGTATTTGTCGTGCAGACTTACTTTTAGGGGAAAAAAAATCTCCATGAACTCAAGTTTTCTGGCATATTTTATGTCAAAATTAAAATGCTTCTGAAATGCAACAAAAGATTTATTTTAAAGTAAAAATGAAGAGAATGAGAACTACTGCTTTTTATTTTCATTCCTCCTCAGACAATCTTATCAATACTTTAGAAGTTTTTTTCTGTTTGTTTTATGACTCCTGGACGTAAAGACTATGCAGACAAATAAAGTAAAAATTGCTTGTGTTTTTATGCTATAATGGCTTCATCCCTGTCTTCTGGTGCAGGTGGGAACTTTGTGATACACAGCAGAGTCAGCATTACAGATACATTCCCAAGGGAAAGGCTTACATGAATAAAGAGTCTGCCGTTTGCTATATCTATACTGCTCATAAAAATTAGAGGATATTTCAAAATGAATATAAAGCAATAAAAAAGAAGCATTTGAAATTTTTTTATTAAACAAGAACAGAAAAGCAATGGCAAGTCAAAGAAAGTTGTTTGATTATGCAAATGAGATGCAAAACCAACTTATTTCATTGGTGAAAATGCACTATATAAAAGGCTGAATGTACTGGAGTATCTGCACGTTCCCTGAACCCCTAATTCTTGTGAGCAGTTCATATGGGAACCTCATTTTCCTCCTCTCCTGCTCTGACCTGCCTTGTTAATATCCTATTCTTACAAACTGATTACTAGAACCTTGCCTTTGCCACTGTCAACAGTGATCCCCAATATGAGCAAATCTTTGTCACAGGTGTCATCTTCCACTATTCCCAAAGCCACAGGTAGTCCATGAGCCAGAGCTGTGCTGGATATTATGATGGCTTGAAGAATAGCCCTCATATTTAGTAACCTGCTTGTCTCCAGAGTTTCACAAAGGCTTTTATTAAGCATGCACTCCATTAGCTTCTGGGAATACTCCTAGCTCAGAATCTGACAATGCCTTATGGGGAAAACACAAGCAAACATTTTGTCAGATTTTGGCCTGACCCTTCTCTCCATATGAGAATTAAATACAGAATATAGAAATCAACCGTGGTTCTAAATACAGGCTGAAGGCTGAGTAGAATATAAATATCCAACCACCCCTTCCATTACCTTCTAACTGTCTTTAGTGGCCCCAGATGGAAAGAAGTGTGCATACATAATGACAAATGTAAGCAGATAGTGTGAAGGAGGGGCATCTAGACACCCTAGATGTCACACACACTAGTGTAGCTAGAGAAAATAACACTTTATGCAGTGGTGGAATTCAGCCGGTGCACACTAGTTTGGCAGAACTAATACTTAACATTTTGTTGAGTTCAGCAAACCCATTGTTAAAATGGCACTTGTAATCAGGGTTCTCTCTAAGGTGAGTGCCTGAGCAGTTGCCCGATGTGGAAGTCACAAATTCACATTCTTTACTCTTTTTTCTTTTCATTTTATTAAGTGAGAGGCAGGGAGGCAGGGAGGCAGAGAGATAGACTGCCACACATGCCCAGACCAGATCCACCCAGCAAGACTCCTACAGGGCAATGCTCTGCCCATCTGAGGCCTCTACTTAGTTGCTTGGAGGAGGACAGGGGGGAAGGAGGAAGAGAGAGAGACAAAAGAGAGAAAAGGGGTGTGGGGAGAGGTGGAGAAGAAGATGATTGCTTCTCCTGTGTGCCCTGACCAGGAATCAAACTGAAACTTCCACGCGCTGGGTCAACGCTCTACCACTGAGCCAACTAATCAGGGCTTCTTACTCTTTTTTAATATTCATCTGCACAACAGCATATTATTTTTTTTGACAGAGACGGAGAGAGAGAGAGAGAGATAGGGACAGATAGGACAGACAAACAGGAGGGCAGGGAGATGAGAAGCATCAGTTCTTTGTTGTGGCACCTTAGTTGTTCATTGATTGCTTTCTTATATGTGCCTTGACAAGGGGGGAGGGGCAACAGCAGACCAAGTGACCCCTTGCTCAAGCCAGCAACCTTGGGTTCAAACTGGTGAGCTGTATTCAAACCAGATGAGCCCACACTCAATCCAGCCTCGGGGTTTCGAACCTGGGTCATCTGTATCTCAGTGCAACGCTCTATCCACTGTGCCACTGCCTGGTCAGGCTGCACAATGGCATATTCTAGGCGACCATAGTAATGTTCATTCTAAAATTGCAATTGAGTATGTCAATTAAGAAGCAATATGGAAATACCTTAAATAACTTTTATTGTTTTTTGTCAAGTATTATCTAATATTTTTTCATTAGTATTTTAAAACTTTCTTATAATCTAGTTTTGTGTATCTCTTTTCTTGTTAAATTACTTGGATCCCACCACTGATGTTATGTATATAAAAAGAAATGTCTTGCCTGACCAGGAGGTGGCACAGTGGATAGAGCATCGGATTGGGACACAGACGACACAGGTTCGAAACCCTGAAGTCTCCAGCTTGAGCTTGGGCTCATCTGGTTTGAGCACAGCTACCAGCTTGAACCCAAGGTCTCTGGCTTGAGCATGGGGTCATTCGGCATAACCCCCACTAGTCAAGGCACATATGAGAAAGCAATCAATGAACAACTAAAGTGCCACAATGAAGAACTGATGCTTTTCATCTCTCTCCTTTCCTATCTGTCCCTCTCTCTGTCTTCTCTTTCTCTGTCACACACACAAAAAAAATGTCTTAGTATATTTAAGTTAAAAAAATTAATACCCTAACAAGGCAAGTTACTGTTCTCTAGAAACAGTGGAAGGCCTTGATTAGTATATGGTACAAAGATCTATATTACTATATTTCATTGCTATGTAGTAATAAATAATTGCCTATAACAATTTCTCCTTACCTTGTTTCTTGGACTGAGGAATCAAGGATTCTCATGATTATCTCGTTAGAAGTAAAAATGATTTCTATAGAGGTCACCGATAAGTTTCTCCTACCATTTCACCCTATCCCAGATCTAGTTGCCATCCTTTACAGTTTTTAAGTTAGTAGAGTCAATAATCAAAGTTTACCATATGTAAAAATGCCTTTTGTGGCAGAGGGATTAGGAAAGAATATATGAGATGTAAAAGCAAACAAGTCATTTGAGAAGTTAGAGGGATCCCAAACCAGATGTAGCTGTGCAGAATAAGAACATGAAGCTCAGGCTCCAAAGAAGAGAGAGACAAGAGCTGGGAGACGTAAACCGCATCCCTAGACCAACACAGAGAATCTAGGTTGGCATCCACTAGCCGGCTGTATTCAAAACACTGGAGAAAGGGCAGACCTCCTCATTTCATCTTCAGGGTAGAGGCAGGTCAGGTTTTCTTGCCACCACTAGTGAATAGTAATGATGTGTCACTTTCCTAAGGTGGGTAGAGGAGTCCCAGCATCATTCTTTTATCTTGTACACTTAACTAAGTTGTTGAAAACCAGGTCTTGTATTTCCTCAAAGGTATTTTGAAGAGTTCATGTGTCAGATCATTGGAGGGTGGGGCTGAAGTTGAGATGCCTTGTAAGCATTGTATATTTAAACATATTTAAACTTTTTGATATTTCTGAGGTCTTGTTGGTATTAAAGAACAACAGGGTTGTTTATCTATTCAAAATGAAAATTGTGGCCTTGTAAATCCTAACCCTATGGATTTCAAACATACATACAACTATAGGCATCATCTGACTTTAAGCTCAATTTGTCCTCTAACTTTTTCTCTGTGCCTGGCTTTGACTCAGGGTCTTTTTCATTCTTTCCTTCCTTTTTTTTTTTTTTCTTCTTGCTTTTGGCTGTTCTTTCAACCAGACTGTAAAATTTAGACCCAATGGCGGACTACACTAAATGAGATTCAAATTACACAATTTGGCTGGTATACTATAAAAAAAAGGTGCCCTGATATTTAGGGGATAGTGTAATAATACAGTGGATTCATCATATAAAGTCTGGCCATCCAATCCCAAACTTCATTCTTAGGATGATCCACAGGATCCTCTCCTCATTGAAGTTGAGAGAATTATATTTCTGAAGGGAGCTCCAGCATTTTTGAAGAGCTCTGGGATAGAAGTTCTTTTAGGCTGTTGATGAAGATGGAATTGCTGCCATTGAACTAGGCTTTCTGAATTCTATGTGGATGAAGGAATACTGGAGTACTGTGGCCAAGAGGCAGCTCTTCATCATAAAGCCAACTGGGAGAGGTTAATGTAATGGGCTGAAAAGCCAGTTGCAATCAGATGGAAAATTTTACTGGTAAAAATATTGGCATTAGCTAGTTGATCATAGTGTCCCTAGAACTGAAATAGATGAGTAACCTACTAATTAGAGTCTGGATTGATTTGTATAATTGGAGAGTTCTAATTCAGTTGAAGAGAAGTCTGAGTTGAATCACCACAATAAAGAGCCATTGCTCCACAGCAAATCTCAAGCTATTTTATATATCCTGTGATTAAGAAAAGACAAACCCCAAATTTTATACTACAAATCGTCCTTTTCACCTTTCCTAAAAGGATGTATAAATATTAATTACTAGAATAACTGTTCATTGGGGTAAATTAATCAATTTGGGGGGGGTATTATTGTATACTAGCTCAGAACTGACATTAACTGCTAAATATCCAAAATGATACTGTGACCCATCATTTAGAGTAAAAAAACAGTAGGTTAGCTAATCAATGAAATCTTGGTGCAGGTCCATTTACAGTGGGCCCCCAAGGATACCTCATAATATTTCCCCAGTTTTACAATGCAGAATTAATTACTTAGTAACAGCAGAATCCTCACATTGCTTCCCTGTACCGTGAAATGAGGGCTATTATGGTAGGAAGAGCCAAATGGAAATTGGAAGAAATGCAAGAATGGCTACTTCAAACATACTCCCATTAATTCATCTGTTAGACCTGTGCATAAGGTACATAGGTCATATAGAGTGACAGTAGACTATTGCAATTAAATGGTGACTAGATTTACTTTTTTAAAGATGATTCTGTTACTGGCACAACTCTATACCTTTTTGGCACATGATATTCAGCTCTTGGTCTGGTGTATTATTTTAATCTGTACCTTCCAATAAAGACTGTCAGAGGCTATTTGTTTTTAGCAGAGAGGTACTTTTACTCTCCTAACTCTGGGTATGTCAACTCTCCAGCCCTGTTGTATTGATTCTGTAGAGAACTTGATAGCCAATCTACTCCATACAATTATCATGCCAGTTTATTCCATTGATGTAATTTGCTTATTGTCAAGAACTATGCAGTCTGAGATTTTACCCTGTTTAATAGGTGCAAGTTAGCCTGTGACTGTTTCATAGATCCTAGAAGATATGTGATTCTTAGACTAGAGATAAAGGACTTTATTACTCACAGCAAATGCAATAGCAAAAACTCTATCTTAGTTTGTGTCAATTCTTCATCTTTCCTGAAATCCAGTGGAGGTAGCACAAGGCCCATGGGCTGCATTACAAGAGGAAAATATTGAAGCAAATGGAAACAAGCCTGCTCTTTGTATGTAGTAAGATGCTACCTCATCTCTCAAGTTTTTCACTAAAAAAACAACTCTAAGAAATTATCTCAGAAGGCATTAATCAGAGCCATGCTTTCTTGTCATACCCAGTAAGAATATGCAGGGACACTCAATGTCCAAGGTGAATTCCCTTTCCCAACACCGATTTGATCTTTTTTTTAATTTAATTTTTATTTTACAGGGACAGAGAGAAAGTCAGAGAGAGGGATAGATAGGGACAGACAGACAGGAACAGAGAGAGATGAGAAGCATCAATCATCAGTTTTTCACTACAACACCTTAGTTGTTCATTGATTGCTTTCTCATATGTACCTTGACCGCAGACCTTCAGTAGACTGAGTAACCCTTTGCTCAAGCCAGTGACCTTGGGTCCAAGCTGGTGAGCTTTTTGCTCAAGCCAGATGAGCCCACGCTCAACCTGGCAACCTTGGGGGTCTCAACCTGGGTCCTCCGCAACCCAGTCCGAGGCTCTATCCACTGCGCCACCACCGGGTCAGGCTGATTTGATCTTATAATCAGCAAAATGTATCAACTCTAGACAGCTTGGTGTAACTCCTCTGCCAGAGGTAGGAAATTATTGATTCTCTCAAAAATTCAAGGCCTGCCACTTGTACGAAATTCCTATGATCCAGGGTTCTGGGCTAGACCATTATGATTTTGGAGCAAAGCTAGATCATCCTCTGTAGATGATTTTTCTCCTTTAAAGAAATATCTTTAACATGCTACTGGGCCAGAGTAGAAAAGGAACACTTGACCATTGACTAAGAATTTACTAGTTGGCCTGATCCACCCATTATAAACTGTGAGGGTTATCTGACTTATCAAAACCATAAATTTAGGCCCTGGCCAGTTGGCTCAGTGGTAGAGTGTCAGCCTGGCGTGCAGGAGTCCCAGGTTTGATTCCTGGCCAGGGCACACAGGAGAAGCGCCCATCTGCTTCTCCACCCTCCCCCTCTCCTTCCTCTCTGTCTCTCTCTTCCCCTCCCACAACCAAGGCTTCATTGGAGCAAAGATGGCCCGGCCACTGAGGATGGCTCTATGGCTTCTGCCTCAGGCACTAGAATGGCTCTGGATACAACAGAGCAATGGCCCAGATGGGCGGAGCATCGCCCTCTGGTGGGCATGCCAGGTGGATCCCGGTTGGGCGCATGCGAGAGTCTGTCTGACTGCCTCCCTGTTTCCAACTTCAGAAAAATACAAACAAACAAACAAACAAAAAAACCCCATAAATTTCAGAGGTATGCACAATAGCGTTCTACATCTAATGACCTGGTCAATAAAAAATCAAGTTCAAGTATGTCTTGAAGGCATAAAAAGGTTGTATATGTGGCTCAATGCTAATGTCTTCTGCTCCTGCTGCATTTCCTTCTCCTTCTCAGTCTGCTTCTACAGTCTTCTAGGGTGTTTCCATGAAAATTTGGTTAAATAAATAAAATGAATCTATTTTTCACATGACCTAATATGGGGCCCTTGGGTTATGACAGTCTCGATATACAATGCTTTGAGTTTACAATGCTCACTCCCATAAAAACTTTTTAAAAAAATGAGACGTGAGTGTTTCAGCCTACACCATTAGCATCATTTTTTTACATTCATTTTTTCTGCTACAGTACAGCATACAGTCATTATATTTATGTCCTTTTTCTATTTCTGTGTCTTAACTGTGTTTTTATGTTCTAGATTATGATTTTACAACTGTGTTAGGATAGGTAAGTGAGTTAGACTAGGGTATGTTTTGACTTACAACAAATTCAGGTTATGTCATTGTCATAGGAAAAGAACTGCATCATATCCTGAGGACCCCCTGTATAATAATGCTGAAAATAGGTAAAATACAGCCCCACTACAGGGTACTTTGAAGAATAGAGGTGAAATAAAATTATTTTAATGGAGAACACTGAACAATGTATATGGCTGTTCATTTTGTCTGGAATGAGAGATGTTCATTTATGGATCTGCATTGATTTATAGAGAGTGAGTAATGTTTTTTTTTTAAATGACTGGAGACTTTCAAGTAAGTGGTCTGGAAAATTGATGCACTAAGTTCTGGAGTAAAGATATGTAACGGAACTTTTGCAAATAGGCAGAGAATATAAAGATATTGGTATCCCATATGAATCTTCACCCAAATGTAAACTCAGATTAAGGGCATTTGCACAGTTTTGTGGATAAGATAACCATTTTTTGTAGATGTTAGTCAACCTCTGTTCTTACAAGCCAGGTGGCCATGTTGGTAGATGGTAGTATTCATGGGATCAGAAATATGTAATTACAACCCTAACATCTTATGTACCAAAAGCCACAGATAAGTGACAAATCTACTTTGAAATAGCATCATTTCTTGAAGATCAATCTACTACCATGTGATGGATTGATTATATTCGAACACCCCTCATGAAGAGGACAATTCTTTGTGATTGCTGAGTAAACACTTATCTGGATATGGACATTCATTTCCTGTGTACAGTACTTCTGGAAAAACTATACCCATATACTTATAGGGTGCTTTAATTGTATTCCACAGAGCACTGCTTTTGACAAAATTACTAATTATTTAATTAATTTATTTTTTATTTCTAAAATTTTATTTAGAAAATTAAATTTAATGGAGTGACCACAAAACCTGCTCATTGGATTACACTCATGCAATTCACTTGTCGTACAATGTATTCTGTCATTCTGAAGCATCTGGCCTGATAGAATAGTGCGATGGCATTTAAAGACATAGGTAGGGCACTGCTTGTTTGGCAGTATCTTAAGAAAGTTGGTAATTTCTCTGGGGTGTATTATATGCATTCAATTAAAGATTAATATGTGGTGCTGTCCTTTCTTCACTAGTATTCACAGGTCTGGGAATCAAGAATAGAAATGAAAGTGGTTTTTCTGCATCAGTAATCTGCTAACCAAACGTTTGCTTCCAATAATTGTGAATTTAAGCTATTCTAATCTAGGCATCTGAGTTCACATGGGAGGAATGCCTCTGCCTGAGGTCACATCAATGGCTCCATTAAATTTGAAGCTGAAGTTGTCATTTAGCCACTTTGAGTTCCTCACACTACAGAATCAATGGGCAAAGAAGGAGGCCATTGTACTTACTGTAGTGAATAATTCTAACTACCCTGGAGAAATTGAGTTACTACCAAATAATAAGGGTAAGGATGAGCATGTATACAATGGAGCTGATTGCCTGGAGAGGTACTCAGTACTCCTTTGACAAGTGATAAAAGGCAATGGAAAACCACAACTCCATTCATGTAGGACTGCTGATGGACTAGAGCACTCAGGAAAGAAAGTTTGGATCACCCTACAAGGCAAGAAATAATGACTAGCAAAGTGCTACCTGAGAACAAAGGCTATGTGGAATGGGCAGTCTGTGCACATAGTTATACATCACAATTATAAAGAGATGATCAGTTGTAGAACCAAACACTATAACAGTTATAAATATTTCTCCCTATTCTGATATTAATCTGTTTGTGAACACATTGACTAGTTATTAATTATATTTTTCCCTTTCTCATTCCCCTGCTATCTAACATAAGATGCATTAACCTCATACCTCAGTATTTAAGTATCAAAGGGTCAGTGTGATTCAGCTAGAAAGGGATTTTATCCAGTTGGATAGAGAAATTTTATATTCTTTTCAAAAGAGAGTATGTTTTTGGTTACATAAGTGATATTTGTATAAATTTAGACAGAAGCATGACTTTGATATTATTTTTACTGAAAAGTTAAGTATGGTTAAAAAAGGGGTGTGTGGAAGCCAACATGACAAGGAGTAGACTTTGGTGGCTTTCTATTATGCGACTATAGCCAAGTGAGAAGTTACCTACTCTTTGCAGGTTCAGATTAGGTGTGGCAACAATAGAAATTTGTGTGAGATTTTGAAGGAAGAAGTAAATTAAAAGCCACTTTTGTGCACTGATATTGGCATAGAATGCCTAGCACTGTGGCACATCATGCATGTTGTCTCTGTCCTGTCCACTCAGAAATTGGAATGAGATGGGATCCAAGCCCACCACTGTACAAGCTCCCAGGGTAGCTCCTCTTTCAACTTCTCTATACTATGGACCAGGTGTGTGTTTAGTGCTGTGCTGAATGATGAATGATACTTGCTTCTTCTGTAGGTCACATTACTAAGTTTGAATGTGAGAGGTAGGTTTTGTTTTGTCCTTATGCATTCTAGTTTATTATAGTTTTCCTCCAAGTTATATGCAGTTCTACTTCCTGACTGTGGGCTAGGCTGACCTATCACAACTTCAGGTCCAACACTAGACATAAAGGCAACAGATGTATATATAGAGTCATTAACCAGACCTCATAATTATTTTAGGACTAACCCTTACAAGAATTCCCTGTAATTCTTGTAATTCTGTCATATCAGTCATTGGAGTCTCCTCTGATCAAACCCTGATACAGATAGGGATCTTATTTTTTTATGTTTATGCATATCTAATATGCCCAGCATTAATAAATCTTTAATAAATCCTGAATGACTGGTAATGATGATGGTACTTGAGGTCTCTCACTGAACTAATCCTTCTCAAAGGCTTGGTTTATATTTTTACTATACTTTTTTTCCTTTTTTGGATGGGAGGAAACTTGTGTTTATTAACTGGCAGCAACTAATTAAAGGTAAATAAATAATGGGGGATTGCAGTGTGTAGCAGCTGCTGAACAGGAAGCAGATGAGGGCACATCCCCAGGATACCCTGTTAGGGGGGAAAAGCAGGTGGGAGATGGTCATAACAACACCGTGTGTGTGTGTGTGTGTGTGTGTGTGTGTGTGTGTGTGTGTATGTGTAAATACAGATAAAAATGTTTAGAAATAATTCCCCAAAATTTCCCTCAGTAGTGACGCTGGGCAGAGATTCTTAACAAAAGTTGTGTCCTGGGGTACCAAAGACAGAAACGTGCATTGGGTAGATGTGTTGCTCAACAACAAAACTCAAACAGAATATTTGGCACATAATAACAAATATCAAATATCATGCTTATCTTTTTTCTGTTATTAATACTTTTTTCACTCATACACCTGATGAGCAGGTGATCACAGCCTTGTCCCTGTTCATAAAAGGCCACCAGGTTCAGCTTTTTATGATCGAGATTTGTCACATCCAGAGTTATTTGTTTTTTTTCAGGGACACTGGCTTCTTCATAGGCAGCTTGGTTCTTTTTTCCTCTCAGCCTGAGGACCAGACATCATTCTTCCCTTTCCAGGGTCCTGCTGACTTCTCGATGTACAAGTACCAAAGGTACTTGTTTTCTTTCAGGGGCAGAGCCATTTAGGAGCCAATTCTGAGCAAGGTGCTACATCCTTGGGGGGAGAAAGACTCTGTGGTTCTTCAGATTTCGAAGACACCTTCAGGTGTTTCTTCTGTTGTATGTCGAAAGCCTTCTCAGGACATTCACCTTGATTTCCAGGGTTATGATCTTCATAGAATTACATCCACATGATTCTGTTGTCACATTTTTAGGATGCAAGAAGGCGGGGAGGGTGTCCTGAGACCTAAATCAGTCATGGCATCATACTTTCTTTTCACATACTTGTAGGTGCTTTTCTCTGAGTTTCCCAGCATTGTACGCTTTTCCTCAGAGAAGTGTTTGCAAATATCCTTGAAGGCCTCTAATTTCTCTTCATTTTTCTCAGTATTCTCCCTGGGGCTCTCTGCAAAAGAACTATCTGTGTTGGTGGTGCTGGGAATGGTCTGATCTCAGGGGACACAGCCTGATTCTCTGCAGTCCTCAGAAGTGAAGCTGTGGTGACACTTGCTCCACACTGAGATGAAAGCACTCGATTTAATTGCCCCTGGACCTTTCACTAATTTGAACAGTCAGTGAACTTGATCTAGTTCTTGTCAGCACAGTAGAGTGGGTACTGAGGCAAGAGAGGCGTCTATCAATCCAGGCTCTTGAGATTGGCATCTCTTCTCAAAATGGGTCTGCTCTACTTTCTTATTCATTTTTAGCCTCTTGACTAAAATTGACCTTATCCCTAAGTGGCACTGCCATACCCACCCCTACCTCAAGAGGGAGAAATCTGAAAAAATCTACAATACTGAGGCAGGGAGGGGTCAGGGGAGAGACACACAACATATGTGTGATCGAGTAATCAGAAGTCCCTCTAGAATTATGTAAGAAATCAAAAAATATGTTTTAATGAAGAAAACAGGAGAAACAGAATTCAGAGGTCAAATTAAAAGCAAAATTATGAAAACTATGATTCCATAGTTTTCACATCTGAAATTTGTTCATTCAGGTACCAATTTTAGGTCTTTCAAACTTTTATGTTACCCTATTAGAGAAATTTTAACCGTGATTCTTCCTTCTTAGAAACTCTGTTTTATAACTCTCTTGTCATACAATTACACCTTATCGTACATGTTTTAACAGATCTTATTATTATTCAGGTGTAGTAGTTGGAACAGATCAGGAGACAACAGTTACAGTTCCTAAAAAGAAAAGTCCATGTGGGGAAGTTCCAGAGTTGGTGGGCACAGTTGTCTGTCCTGGCTGGTAAGCAGGTGGGCAGATGCCTGGGGTGTGAGAGCCTGATGGTGCAGGGATAGGAGTGTGGACTATGGATTGTTGTGTTTTTTTTTTTTTTTTTGCATTAGAAAAGTATGCTCCTGGGTGACTTATTTATCATCTCTAGGAATTGGCTAGCCATGGCAGGGGTAAACTCTCCAGTGTCAGCAAGCTCCCAGATGTCAAAGCTTCAGAATACACAAAATAAAAGACATTAAACAGCTGTCCTTACCATTGATAGAACAGTCATATTTTCAATTCAGGAATATCACAGTTTAAGAATTAGGCTGTTCTATTACTTGTGATGAAAAAAATATTTTGTATTGCCAACCTAAATTCAAGTTGTGGAAAATTGAAGTACAGACTAGCACCTTGGGCTTTTTATTTTATTCAAAAAGAAGATCATAATGAACAGTGTGTGTTCAGTATTATTCCTCTGTGATTTGAGTCAGGTAATTGTAGATGTGAAATGAGTGTCAGAAAAGGCCCTGAAGTCTTTGTACTTTTAAATGCCTGTGGATTTTGCTGTGATTTAAGGTCATGTAAACAGAGAAAAAGTCAGTTTTGAAATTGCCAAACTATTCATCAAGGAAACATTGTTGGGGCCCAATTTTTCAGGTGGAAAAGGAGGTAGATAGGTCATTGAAACGCCCTGTACTGCAGAAGTTGTGGTCTCGTTCTCCTTCCCTTCTTGGTTACAGCTATCTAAAAAAAAAAAAATTATCACTTTAAGAACTCTTAAGTTAAAAAATGGAAAATTAATAAAGTAGTATAAAGAAGGAGCTTATCTCATGCAAATATGTTTAAGGTGAGCTTGTTAAACGCAACTGACCACCAGCAAAGAATAGTACTTTTCTTAATATTTGAAAAGAAAAGGATATTCCACTTTTTATCTAGAGTACTATGAAACAAAACTGAGAAAATACTGGTATTTTGGAAGCTATTCATTTAGTCATTCACTCATTTATTTCAAAAAATATTCATTGATTGCCTGCTGCAAGCCAGGCACTGCTCTATTTGCTGGGAATTCATTACTGAGGATGGCAATCAGAGTCTCTGTCAGGATGAAATTTATAATCCTAAGAGAGAATTTATATTTTATTAACCAAATTATATATCTTATAGTACTTAGGATGCTCTCAAATACACATACTATACTGGGATTTAAACTGACTCTTTTTTTTAATTGAGGAGGAGAGATAGTGAGGCAGATTCCTGCATGTGCTCCTATCAGGACTTACCTGGTAACCCAGGCTTAGGCCGATCCTTGAGTACTAAGCTATTTTTAGTGCCTGAGGCTGATGTGCTGGGACCAACCAAGCTATCCTCAGTGCTTGGGATCATGCTCAAACCACTTGAGCTCTGACTGCAGGAGGAGAAGAGGGAGAGAAAGGGGAGAGGGATATGGAGAGAAGCAGATGGTTGCTTTTCTTGTGTACCCTGACCAGGAATTGAACTCATGCTGTCCATACACCAGTCTGACACTCTATCAACTAAGCCATCGTCCAGGACCTAAACTGGCTCTTAAGGATAAGGAAATGCATTACTACACAACACAGAGTGAGGATAGGCTCAAGTGTCTTTGAGCTTTCTGACTCCTGCTATTTGTTTATGGTTTTTAGACATCTTTTTCTCCTTTGTTCCTTCTCCCCCTCCTCCTCCTCCTTCTTCTTCCTGTTTGGTTGTTACTGATATTTGATGATGAGAGTTAATTCTCTTCTGATAATTACACTTCAAGGCCTCAGCTTCTCATCACACCCAGGCTTCTGATGTTAACAAATAGCTTTATATTTCTTAACCATGGACATTTTTAAGACAACTCATTTAAACCAAACATTTTTAAAAGCCTTTATTAGATCTAAGCTGCTAATAATTTTTACAGTATCTTCCTAAATCTTTCCAGAATCAGAGTCCCTAACAGCAGTCCCGCTGCACGAGCACAGCAGTGTGCCCAGCTAATCATAAACATCGGGTTTATTTTGAAATTCTCCCTTACTGGATTTTTCTTGTTTTGTTTGTTGTAATGAATCATTGTCAATGTCCTTGCCAATGCTAACTTTTAGGGCTTTGTGATATGAGAATCAATATTATGAATTCCAAAACTATTTTTTTCCCTTTCACATTAAGATCATTAAGAGAACGTGCTCTAGAAATTTAAATTTTTTCATGTATTTAATCTGTTTCCAGAAAGCTGCTTAGGGAATGATCACAAGTCTCTATCCACATAGATAGTCTGCTATTTTCTGTGCTGAGTAGTATTTCACAGTGGGAATGGTAGAGACACAACAAAGATGTAAGATGGCTCCCTCTATATTCTGTAGTATCTATCAGTGGGAATCAAAGCTATTAGGAACGGTGTAGGTAGCTCCATTTATGAATAAAAGAGATGAACTGGCCCTGGCCGGTTGGCTCAGCAGTAGAACGTCGGCCTGGTGTGCGGGGGACCTGGGTTTGATTCTCGGCCAGGGCATATAGGAGAAGCGCCCATTTGCTTCTCCACCCCCCCCCTTCCTCTCTGTCTCTCTCTTCCCCTCCCGCAGCCAAGGCTCCATTGGAGCAAAGATGGCCCGGGCGCTGGGGATGGCTCCTTGGCCTCTGCCCCAGGCACTAGAGTGGCTCTGGTCATGGCAGAGCAACGCCCCGGAGGGGCAGAGCATCGCCCCCTGGTGGGCAGAGCGTCGCCCCTGGCGGGCGTGCCGGGTGGCTCCCGGTCGGGCGCATGCGGGAGTCTGTCTGACTGTCTCTCCCTGTTTCCAGCTTCAGAAAAATACAAAAAAAAAAAAAAAAGAGATGAACTAATGATTTGTGGTCACAGCTTTCTTAGATTAGATTTTTACCTGGTTGTTGCCTTCAGAGGAATTCCTCCAGTAATTATGGTGATTGTTATTAAAATTTGACTAAATATCTCAAGTGTTTATTTAGTCAATCAGCAAATATTTGAGTTTTTTTCCCCCAATACTAGGCACTAGACAAATGATAAACAAAATACATTGTTTAATGTGACCTGGATTTTCTTTGAAAGATAGTCAACCTAAAAAAGATATATTCTCCCCATTAGTATAATAATATATATATATATATATATATATATATATACTTACTATATAAAATAAGATTCTTCATAACAGCATCAACTAGACACAATTATTATTTAATATTTTTAGTAAATAGACAGTCTTCTATTTTCTGCACTGAGTAGTATTTCACAGTGGGAATGAAAGGAATGGTCCTTCATCAACAAAGATGAAGGACGGCTCCCTCTATTTTCTGTAGGTATTGATCAGTGGGAATCATAGCTATTAGGGATGATGTATCATTTTTTTAAGTATCATTCTAAGTATAATTTCTAGTATCATTTTCTAAGTATAATTTCTAGTATCATTTTTCTAAGTATATTTCCTCCTATAGTTGAGACCCTCTGCATGTAAAGCAATTGAAACAATGCTAGATATGTAGTAGGTGTTCAGTAAAGATAAGCTCTTGTTATTGTCATATACTATTTTAAACCCTCTTATCTTTCTCTGATAATAGAAATGCTTTATATAAAATACCTTATAAATGTATTTTAAGGTATTAATATCCATTGTGTGAATGTGTCATTATTTACTTAACCATTCTTTGTTTTGTGGTTTTAATTAATCTCTAATTTTTATTTTGTTGTATATAACATCATAATGACATATTTATATAATCCAACTTCCTAAACTAGAATTCTTGTAGCATTTAGCAACCAGGCTAATACTTGCATGCAGGGCATTATGTCCATATGACAATATTTTTCTTATGTAAAAATCACTTATTTTAGTAGCTCAATCTTCTGGAATACAATCTAATCTTTGGAATTCCTCAAAAAAAAATTCTTAGCAGCTAAAATAAAAAAATGATGAGAAAATATACCTGGGCTTTAGATAGAGCTGACAGTGGGAGAGGCCTAATAATACAGTGTGTCCGTAAAGTCATGGTGCACTTTTTCTGTGTGTGTGTGTATTTTTCTGAAGTTGGAAACAGGGAGGCAGTCAGACAGACTCCCACATGCACCCGACCAGGACCCACCTGGCATGCCCACCAGAGGGCAATGCTCTGCCCATCTGGGGCATTGCTCTGTTGCAACCAGAGCCATTCTAGTGCCTGAGGCAGAAGCCATGGAGCCCTCCTCAGCGCCCAGGCCAACTTTTTGCTCCAATGGAGCCTTGGCTGCAGGAGGGGAAGAGAGAGACAGAGAGGAAGGAGAGGGGGAGGGGTGGAGAAGCAGATGGGCACTTCTCCTGTATGCCCTGGCCGGGAATCGAACCTGGGACTCTTGCACTCCAGGCCAACGCTATACCACTGAGCCAACCGGCCAGGGCTCATGGTGCACATTTGACTGGTCACAGGAAAACAACAAAAGATGATAGAAATGTGAAATCTGCACCAAATAAAAGGAAAACCCTCCCAGTTTCTGTAGGATGATGTGGCAGCAGGTGATAAGGTAATACTGTGTATACAGCAGAGCAGCCCACAGCCATGCCAGTCGAGATGTGGATGGTACAGAGGAAAGTTCAGCGTGTTCTGTGGCTTGCTAAATTCGAATCCATGACTAAAGTGCAACGTGAATATTGGCGCATTTATAACGAAGCGCCACCACATAGGAATAACATTACTCGGTGGGATAAGCAGTTGAAGGAAACCGGCAGTTTGGTGGAGAAACCCCGTTTTGGTAGGCCATCAGTCAGTGACGAGTCTGTAGAGGCTATATGGGATAGTTATCTAAGGAGCCCTAAAATATCTATGTGTGAGCCCACATCAAACTGCACTGGATAGATATGAAACTGGGAGAGTTTTCCTTTCATTTGGTGCAGATTTCACATTTCTATCATCTTTTGTTGCTTTCCTGTGACTGGTCAAAAGTGCACCATGACAGTCCCCGGCCAGTTCGTTCAGTGGTAGAGCATAGGCCTGGCATATGGAAGTCTCAGGTTTGATTCCCGGCCAGGGCACACAGGAGAAGCGCCCATCTGCTTCTCCACCCCTCCTCCTCTCCTTTCTCTCTGTCTCTCTCTTCCCCTCCCGCAGCCTAGGCTCCATTGGAGCAAAGTTGGCCCAGGCACTGAGAATGGTTCCATTGCCTCAGGGGCTAGAATGGCTCTGTTTGCAACAGAGCGATGCCCCAGATGAGCAGAGCATCAACCCCTGGTGAGCATGCTGGGTGGATCCCGGTGAGGCACATGTGGGATTCTGTCTGACTGCCTCCCCATTTCCAACTTCAGAAAAATACAAAAAAAAAAAAGTGCACTCTGACTTTACGGACACACTGTATAAAGGAACAGGTTTCTATGAGTTAATGGAGAAATTGACCTAGTTCACTTATTTGAAGAACTGATCAAGCTAATGGAGGGATAGGGATTGGTTTAAGAGGGAAGGAAAGAGTCTTCCAGGAAGGAGAAGTCATTTATATGAAGGACCTTCGATGTAAGAGAAAATGAGGGACTGAAGACAGCTGTGGGGCTGGAGGAGAGAGTGAACTGAGGAGCAGGGAGGAGGTGAAGTGGGAGAGTTAGGTGGGAGTCAGACCATGCATAGCCTTCAGGTTCATGCTGACACAATTATATCTTCTGTAAGGAGAAGGGCTACTAAAGAGTTCCGTAAAGGAGATGACAAAACCAGATTCACATTTTGAAGGGGTCACTCTGGCTGTGTTTCTGAACTACAGATATTTATCTAAGTCTAAATGCTAGGTTTTCCTACATTTCATTTTCTTTTCCATTGCTTCACTTTTTCACCAAACATAGAAATGTATCTGTTTCCTTCTGGGAGTTAAAAAATAAATTAAACTGATTTGCCATTTGGTCAAAGCATCTACTGTGAAAATAGGAAGGACCCGTATTTTAGTCTTGAGATGATGAAGATTGACTGAATTATAAAGAACCACCTGTACTTTCCTAAGGACAAAACTGGCTCTACACAATGTTGTTTTGACATTTGATTAACTGCCCTTTTTCCCTCTTTTGGCTGTTATTGATATTTGAAACATTTCACAGATTTGCTCTTTGTAACAACATCCTGTCCATCAGCTACTTTCAGTGCAAGATTTGTGTGAGCAAGTCCTGCTGAAATCAATGGCAACTCTGGGAACCAATCCAAGAGCTGACTTGGCTCAGAGTCTTCAGTGGTCTGTAGAGGTGACTTCATTGACTCTTTCAGTTTGATAGACATTAACTATTCTTAGTATTTACTTACTGACAATATCAATATGCCTAAATTTTAATGAAAGAGTATTTTTTTATGTTTTTATGTCTTCTATATACAGGTTGTTAAATTCTTATCCTCTTTCTCCTCATTATAAATCTTGATCCATATGAATGTTTTCATAAAATATCATGATGTTTCAGAAATGGATTTTGCATGCCTTATTTGAGATTTCTTTTATTGCTGAGGTCCTCCCACCTCTCAACGTCTGTGTTAACGCTACTTTACTTTGTAGAAGCTGATTGGAGAGATCATCATTCCTTCCTTTTTATGCCTAGTGAATTTCTGTCTTTCTCAATAACCACATGGAGTAGCAGATATTTACTTACAATATTGTGTCTTCTATGTGAGTTCTTTTTTTCTTCTTGATTTAGGAGACTATTTTTTCCTTCATATTTGTCTTCCCAGCCTTCAATACACATTAAGTCTTAAATGAGTGCTTGTTGAATATGTGGAGGGAGGTTGGAATATCAATGAGGGAAAAAGTGCATAATGCATGTTGTAGCAATTAGTGTCAATATTGAGAAAGAAAAAAAACTTCACACATAGGTATCATTTTTTATTGACTGATAAATTTAGTAAATACACACGTGGGTAGATAAAGGATAGATGATATATATAGCAATAGGTGGACACGTGCAAAATGTGGAAAATTGTCTATATGTGTTGTAGTAACCCATATGTGTTCCACCTTGTAGTCATTCTAATTCTAAAATAACTTTAAAATATAAGGATTCTTCAACAGGCTTTTGAAATTGCATTTCTAATATTTTAACTGTTTCTTGATATTCCCGGAATTTAAAGTTTCTTTATCTACTTAGAAATGCCATAAAATTAATGAGAAAGTGTTTATGCTTGCTCCTAGAAGGAATGCAAGTTACATATTTTTGGAAAAAAATTGGAAACAGTATGGGCTCTGTTACTGTGGCTAGGATGATCTAAGTCAGCTTCCTATATGACAGCAAAAGCAGAAAGAGAATTACATATATTTGGTACCATGAGCTGATTAACATTCACATACAAAAACAAAAGTTTCAAGAGATGATAGTGTCCCTTATTTTATATTATAATTTTCGTTTTAATTCTATTTTATAACAAAATACTGGCTGTAATTCATACAGATGATTTCATTACCCAGTAGTGGATCATGTCCAGTGAGAAAAACAGTTACCTGACCGAAACCATGTAGAATTGACCCTTGATGTGTTTTGACTAAGTTAGTTTTTCTTCCCGCATAAGGGCCATTTCCTAAAAAACAGTCCCTTACATTCATTGCCTTAAGCAAAATTGCATGCTCACTTGTGTTTTTCTTCTACCTGATACAGATCACTATAGTTATACAAGATTTTATTTGAGCTCTTTTGGATGATTTATAAAATGTAACTGTGTGCAGTTACATATATATATATATATATACATACATACATACATACATATATATGTATATATATATATATAGAGAGAGAGAGAGAGAGTTTACTTATATTTGTACCATTTTCTCAGTGAAAATCAATAAATAACCACCTAACATTTAAGAAAAAAAAAAGGAAGATTTACTTCTGAACATTTAAATATGATGTATTATTTAGGGGGAAAGTAGCAATAGAGAACATCACTGGCATAAGTGGCATATTTCAGATACTGACTGTGAATTATGTATGTGTGTATCCAACTTAGATTTTCTGATTATGATACTTGTATAGTGGTTACAAAAGAGAATGTTTGCATTCTTAGAAAGTACATATTGACGCATACCAGGGGAAAGGTGCATTGTGTCTGAAATTTTCTTTCAAATGGCAAATGATTCAGAAAAAATATGTGTGAGGATGCGTGCATATAGAAAAAGAGAATCCTGGAGTTAGGCAAATATTCAACTTTCTTATATCTGATGAAAGGTATCTACTAATTACTTACTGTATTGGCAACTAGAAATCTTTCCTTTTGAGCTCAGTAACTGGACACATGATCCATTATCACAAATTGTATTTAAATTTGTGCTGGAGGAAGTCTTAGCCTGAAGACTGGGTTAAGAAACAAATTAAAGAAAGAAACATGCTGTTATCAGTATGACATCATTATATGATAAATACAAGAAAATAGCTCTATTATGAAGGGAATCATAGAGAATGAACATATTCTATATACTACTGACCTTGGCTCATGATACCCTTCTGGAGGAGTGGCCTAATCTTGTATCTTCTCCTAGCCAACAGGTATTAATCGAAGCAGGGGCAGTCTTCTTAGACCACAAGATAGAAGCTGTGTGCTGAGAATGGCAGAGCAGCTAGATTGGAAGGGTATGGGCTCCTGACACTATTAAGCCACGACTTATAATCAGTCTATCCTGGGAAAGAAATCTCTATCTTTATAAAGTGAGTACTTTTGTATACTTTGCTATGGAATCAAAGCCAGTATTCTAATTAATATAGCCAAGAAAAATTAAAAGAAGATAAATTTAAAAATACATTATTAGAGAAGAACCTGGAAAATATTCATGACAATTTGAACTGAAGGAATGGTGTAAGGCCAGTAGCCACAGCCACCTCACAGCCGCCTGGCCCATGCAGGTTCGCATTTGACTCGAACAGACAGTAATGAAACAATGGAGCCAAGAACTAGTGGGCCCTTACCTTTAATCCTAACTCACAACCGGTGGGTGAGAAAATACACACAGTGAGAAAACACTTCCCTTTCCATTCAGGGCTCCCAAAGCCACTGACTCATCTGAATATTCCTAGAATCAAAGGTTTCTACCTCACCAGCCTTATTCACTTCTGTTCCCCATCTCCTTCTCTCTGCACAAACTCTGCACAAACTGGCTTCTCCTTCAGCACTCTGCTATCTTGGCTGCTTCTCCTCTGTAATGCTAATGGCAGGAATTGAGAGACTGAGAGAGAAAGAGAGAGAGAGAGAGAAAACCCAGGTCTGACTTTTTTTATAGTGTAGAAACTAAAGCTTTTAAGTCAATATACAAATAAGGAAGTCTCTGATACAAAGCCACTTATCTGGGGCATAAATGGGATTCCTCATAAGAGTGCACCACCCCACATCATGCAACAGTCAAGGGTATGGGGAAGAGCTTAGTTTTGAGAATATTTTAGTATTAGAAAGATGTTGAAAAGCTCTTAGTATTTAAAGGGTGGGAGAGGCTTAGTCTTAAAACTAAGCATTAGGATCTTGCTAGCTTACAGCCTGTCTCCCATACCCAATGCAAACTATAAGTGAGCAAACATAGATGTCATATTTACAAACTTATTTGACTAACAAATGGTCTTTGGAAACTCTATAGAGATTTAAGACTACAGATTCTTTTAAAAATACATATCCTCTAGGGTTCTCTTTTCTTCATATTTTCACCAATACTTGTTATTTACTGATATATTGATGATAACCATTCTGACACATGTGAGATGAAATGTCATTGTGGTTTTGATTTGCATATCTCTGATGACTAAGTGATAGTGAGCAACTTTTCATATATCTGTTGATCATCTGTATATCTCCTTTGGAGAAGTGTCTATTCAGACTTCTTTCTACTTAGGAATGGAGATTGGTGCCACCACTATGGAAAATAGAATGGAGAGTCCTCAAAAAGTTAAAAATGGAATTTCCTTATAATTCAGTAATTCCAGTTCTGGGAATATATCTAAAGAAACTCAAAACACTAATTCAAAAAATATATATACCCTTATATTTGTTGCAGCATTATTTACAATAGCCAACATGGAAGCAGCCCAAGTGCCCATCAATAGACGAATGGATAAAAAGAAAACTGTGGTACATTTACATAATGGGATACTACTTGGCCATAAAAAAAGAATGAAATGTTACATTTTGCAATAGCCTGAATAGACCTAGAGGGTATTATGCTAAGCAAAGTAAGTCAGACAGAGATGAACAAGCACCATATGATTTCACTTACATGTGGAATCTAAACAACTAAATAAAAAAAGTAGAAACAGAATCATAGATACAGAGAACAGATTCACAGTTGATAGAAATAAGGGAGTAAGGGGACTCGGTAGAAAAAGCAAAGGAATCAAGAAATACAAATTGGTAGTTACAGAATATTCACAGAGATGTAAATTATAGCATAGAGAATATAGTCAATAACATTGTAATAGCTATGTATGTAGCCAGGTAGATACTTAAAATATCAGGGGACCAGTCTGCAAAGTACAAGAATTTTAACTGCTATGATATACATCTGAAACTAACATGGAATAATGTTGAATGTAAACTGTAATTGAAAAAAAAATTAAATAATATAAAATAAATATCCTAAAATTAGGAGAAAATGTAAATTTTAAAATTAAAATGGTAGGTCTGTTTTCTGTTGCTAGTTACTTTGAGTGTTTCTATGTGTTTTATGAAAATATACAATCTGTTACTTACTGAAGGGTTCTAAATATCTAAAATCTCAGATGCTGTGATTGGTTTTTACCCTCAGAGGGATAGAGAGATAAGGTTTGCCTCAAAGTTAAAGAAAGAAGATTTAAGAAGAAAACTATGTACCTCACAAAAGGCAAGGCTTGTTTCTTCTTAGATTATTTGAATGTTTAGTAATTTTAAATAAAATATATTTAAGATATAAATTATTTAAAGGATTTCTATCATGTTTACTCTAAACAATGAAAAACTACTTTATAATTTAAGTGTTTTCTAATTTCCACTGGTCTATTTTAACATTAGAATTTCTTAAATAAAAGCTTTCATTTATTTCTGAATTAGAAGATGGAAATACTCCAAAAATAATTATTAAATGTTTCCTGTTTATAGTTCTTCCTTGGTGTTTCTTCAATAATCAAACAAGCCTGACCTGAGGTGGTGCAGTGGGTAAAGCATTGACCTGGAACATTAAGATTGCCAGTTCAAAACCCTGGGCTTGGGCACATATGGGAGTTAATGCTTCCTGTTCCTTGTCCCCCTTCTCTCTTTCTCTCTCTCTCTCTCTCTCTTTCTCTCTCTCATCTCTTCTCTCTAAAAGGAATAAATAAAATCTAAAAAAATTCAAACAAAATTTTTTTAGAATTAAATTAAATATCATAGTGTTAGAAGATGTGGGATCATATATCTATGAGAAAAATTTAAATGGAAACATTCTTTCTAAACACTTCAAATATAATTAGGAAGACTATAGTTATATCAATAAGAATAAAGAGGTAGATTACATTTTATAGCATAAGGGATGAAAAAAGCTTAGAGGAGAAAGAGACCTATATTTCATGTTAGAAGCTAATTTAATCTGAGCCTCAAAGAATGTAGCAAATTTGGATAAGTGTTATGAAGAAGAACAATAACTTATATTAACAAAATAATACAAAACATGATATATAAATATATATAATATATATAATTTGGTGAAAAATGAACACATCATTTTGACATAACTAAAGATTCACACTGAGGAATAATGAAAGACAACACAAAAGTCCTAATCAAAATACTAGCAAAACAAATACAACGATGTATTAAAAAAAGACAATGCATCATGACCAAGTGGGGTTCATTCCAGGGGCAATAGGGTGGTTCAGCATACACAAATAGATCAGTGTAATATACCACATTAACTAAATAAAGGATAAAAATCATATTATCAATAAATGCAGAAAAACATTTGATAAGATACAATATTCATTTATGATAAAAATACTCAACAAGATGGGTATAGAAGGAAGGTGTACCTCAACATAATAAAAGCCATATATGACAAACCCTCCGCTAATATTGTATTCAGTAGTGGAAAATTGAAAACTTTTCCTCTAAGAAAAAATAAGACATGGATGTCTATTCTCACCACTCTTATTCAACATAGTACTGGAAATCCTAGCCAGAGCAATCAGGCAAGAGAAAGAAAGAAAAGGCATCCAAATTGGAAAGAAAAAAAGTAAAAAGTATCACTTTTTGCAGATGACATGATTATTCATATAAAAAACCCTAAAGATGCCACCAAAAAAAACTTATTAGAAACAATAAACAAATATAATAAAGTAGGATACAAAATCAATGTACAACTCCACTGAATTTCTATATACTAACAATAACATTTCAGAAAAAGGAATGGAAAAAAATTCCCTTTGCAATTGCAGAAAAAGAATAAAATGCTTAGGAATAAACTTACACAGAATGTAAAGTTCCAATATTCCAATACTGAAAACTACAAAACATTATTAAAATAAATTTAAAAAGACACAATGAAATGGAAAAATATTTCATGTTCATGGATTGGAAGAATCAAAATTGTTAAAATGTCCATGTTATCCAATGCAATATACAGATTTAATGCAATTCCCATTAAAATCCCAATGTCATATTTTTAAAGAAATAGAACAATAAAATAAAAATCAGATGTCTATCAACCACAAAAGACCCTGAGTAGCAAAAGCAATCCTGAGAAAAAAGAATTAATCTGGAAGTATCACACTACCTGACTTCAAATTATACTCTAGAACCATGATAATCAAAACAACATGAATTGGCAGAAAAACTGACCCATAGACCAATAGAACAGAATTGAAAGCCCAAAAATAAACTCACATGTATATGGGAAAATAATTTTTTTGTATTTATTTATTTATTTATTTATTTATTTATTTATTTATTTATTCATTTTTAGAGATGAGAGAGAGAGAGGGAGAGAGAGAGACAGAGAGAGAGAAGGGGGGAGGAGCTGGAAGCATCAACTCCCATATGTGCCCTGACCAGGCAAGCCCAGGGTTTCAAACCGGCTACCTCAGCATTTCCAGGTCGACACTTTATCCACTGCACCACCACAGATCAGGCCTGGGAAAATAATTTTTGTCAAAAGCACTACCTGATGGAGAAAAGAAAGCCTCTTCAATAAATGGTGCTTTGAAAATTGGAAAACAACATGCAAAAGAATGAAACTTGACTGCACTTTGTCTCCATATACAAAAAATAATTCCAAATGGATCAAAGACTTAAATATAAGATCTGAAACAATAAATCATATAAGAGAAAACATAGATATTAAACTTAAGGAATTTGGCTGTAGAGAACATTTTAAGAATTTGACACTAGAAGCAAGGGAAGTGAAGGCAAAAATAAATAAATGAGACTATATTTTTTTTAAAAAGCTTCTGTACAGCAAAAGAAACAAACAACAACAAAACAAAAAAGCAGATAACCAAATGGGAGATAATATTCACAAACAACAGCACTGACAAGGGATTAATATCGAAAATATATGAAGAATTCACAAAGCTCAACAACAAACAACAAATCCAATTTTAAAATGGGGAGAGGATCTAAACAGACACTTCTCCCATGAAAACATGCAAACACCAACTAGATCTATGAAAAGATGCTCATTTTTGCTAGCTATTAGAAAAATAAAAATAGGAACCACAATGAGATTCCAGCTCATACCTGTTAGATGAGCTGTTATTAACAAGCCAGGTAATAACAAATGTTGAAAAGATGCTAGTGGTAATGTAAACTGGTATAGCCAATATGGAAAACTATATGGCAGTTTCTCAAAAAATTAGAATAGACTTACCATATGACCCAACAACCCCTCTTCTGGATATCTACCCAAAACACTTAAAAACACTTATTTTCAAAGGCATATGCACCCCATGTTCATCACAGCATTATTCATGGTGGCCAAGACATGGAGACAACCAAAGTGTCCTTCAGAGGATTGGATAAAGAAGATGTGGTGTGTGTGTGTGTGTGTGTGTGTGTGTGTGTGTGTGTGTGTGTACAGTACTATGAAATAATAATCAGCCTTTGGAAAAGATGAAATCCTACCATTTGTGACAAAAGGGTTGGACCTTGAGAATATTATACTAAATGAAATAGTCTGAAAAAGCTAAAAACTATATCATTTCACTCATATGTGGGATATAAAATGGATCATAGACAAAAACATGAGTATGGTAGTTACCAGAGGGAAGGGGTTGGGGGAAAGATAGGGTTAAAAAGGGCAATATACCCTGGCCGGTTGGCTCAGCGGTAGAGCGTCGGCCTGGCGTGCAGGGGACCCGGGTTCGATTCCTGGCCAGGGCACATAGGAGAAGCGCCCATTTGCTTCTCCACCCCCACCCCCTCCTCCTTCTGTCTCTCTTCCCCTCCCGCAGCCAAGGCTCCACTGGAGCAAAGATGGCCCGGGCGCTGGGGATGGCTCCTTGGCCTCTGCCCCAGGCGCTAGAGTGGCTCTGGTCGCAGCAGAGCGACGCCCGGGAGGGGCAGAGCATCGCCCCCTGGTGGGCAGAGCGTCGCCCCTGGTGGGCATGCCGGGTGGATCCCGGTCGGGCGCCTGCGGGAGTCTGTCTGACTGTCTCTCCCCGTTTCCAGCTTCAGAAAAAATACAAAAAAAAAAAAAAAAAAAAAAAAAAGAAAGGCCATATAGTGATGGAAGATAATTTGACTTGGGGTAATAGGCACACAATGCAGTATGAAGTTCATGTATCATAGACATGTACACTTGAAACCTATATAATCATATTAACCAATGTCATCACCAATAAATTTAATGAAAGAAGAAAATGGAAAAGAAAGTAAAGAAACACAATGCCAGAGAGAAAAATAAAGTCAGATAATTGGAGCAAAGGTAAATTAATTTGATAGAATAAATAATATATTTCCATTCTAACATAGACTTCTAGAAGAATAGCACTCTAGAAGGCACAATGCATATAGAATGATCACATGCTCAATAGGTGACCCTGCACTCAAGCTGGTGGGCCCATGCTCAAGCTGGTGACCTTGGGGTTTTGAACTCGCATCTTTAGCATCCCAGGCCAACAATCTATCCACTGCACCACCACTGGTCAGACTATGTTGTTTACTTTTTTGTTTGGGTTTTTTTTTTTTGGATATTTTTCTGAAGTGAGAAGCAGGGGGTAGCAGACAGACTCCCACATGTGCCAGACCAGGATCCACCCAGCATGCCCACCAGGGGGCGATGCTCAGCCCATCTGGAGCATTGCTCTGCTGCAACCAAAGCCATTCTAGTGCCTGAGGTGGAGGCCATGGAGCCGTCCTCAGTGCCTGGAGCCAACTTTGCTCCCATGGAGTCTTGGCTGCGGGAGAGGAAAAGAGAGAGAGAGATAGAGAGAGGGGGAAGGCTGGAAAAACAGATTGGCACTTCTCCTGTGTGCCCTGGCCTGGAATCAAACCCGAGACTTCCATATGCCAGGCCGATGCTCTACCACTGTACCAACCGGCCAGGTCCTGTTGTTTATTTTTTTTAATATTTTTTACAGATAAGAAAATGTCTCTATATCCCCCTTTTTTTCCCCCTCTCTATACTACAGTGAAGATATAAGAGATTTATAAGTGATCCACACTTTCTAAAATTCAAAATATTTTATTTTAATGTTTTCTCTCATAATTTGAGATTATTTGAGAATTCTTTTCTTTCTCATTTTTTAAAGGTCATCTTGATAATAAAGGGAAGTTTATTTCAACTGTGTTTTTTTTAACTCAAAAATATTAATTATGCTATGATAGAGAACAAACCACCTGAATGTCACTAATTTTGAATAATTGTCCCTGCCTTCCTTTCTCCTTTTGGTAAAAGAAAAATATATAATTCATCTTAAAGTTGAATAAAGCCTTTAAATTTCTTACCCTAAGATAACCAGGAAAACTCTGTTATAGTACAATGATGTCATTCACTGTCTTATTGCAACATATTTTAAAATTCTAATATATTTTAAGGTCTTCTTTATGTAAATTTAGGTACATCAAAAATAACCTGTAATGTCACCTGATTCAATTGCCTTCAATTTCTTTACTACAGTAAGTTCCATGAATGATGTGTTAATTTAGTATCTCTGACATCTTACTCCTAAATTTTTAAAAATATTCTTATCAAAACAACAACTACTTGAATGGTTTAATATTAAGTGGTTACTTGAGAAAATATCTTCTATGGTGCATAGTCCCTTCAGGAATTCCCACAAAATTTAGTTGTCTTTATATTTCACTATTGAAATAGAAATATATGTACTTTTCAACTGTGTATTTTGATTGTATAAATATTTCTTTAAGTATTTAGTATTTTTGTTGTTTTCTAAAAATATATACTGAGAAATGCATGTGGTTCAATGGTAGTTACATTGTTTTCTATGTAAATTACAGATTTCTTTTTTACTCACTGAAGAAAAAACAGTATTTTTAAAATAATATGTAGCTTTGTTTTATGTTTTCTATTAAGAAAACTTAAAAGATTTTCCCAAACATTTATCATTAAGTACAGTGAAATTTACTGATATTTTATCAAATTTATTGCATGCTTTTTAATATTTTTGGAAAACATATATGAATGTCTTTAAATTGTGGATATTTACTGTTCAAAAGACTAGAGCATAATGCTTTCACTATCTCGTATCTCAACATATTCTGTTTGTGACAACAAAGCTCATAAATATTTAAAAATCATATTGAATAAAGACTTCTTGAAAAAATTTGAATTGTCATGACTGGGTTTTTGTCACCATTGATTAGATCATCTTTATTTTTATCTGATAATCTGGCTAGTGAAGAACATGTGCTAAGAATAGGGAAAGCAAGTCATTTATTTGTTCATTGTTTAGTTGTTCTTGCATAAGAAGTGTATTTTTAACTTGCTGTTTCCTTGTAGAATTCTTTTTAAGTTGCTGGTCTATTTGCTGAGAATATTTACTTAAAGTCACATTATATAATTTATAATCTCATTACCAGGTACATGTAAACCATAAGTGACGAGAGAGGGTGCTACTGTAAACCATACTGCCACATAGAATCCCCATGCTTCCAAAACATCCTGCTGGCCATAAGTGCAATGGGGCTATCTCTCCTTTAACCAGGGTGGACATTGAGTGTCATTTCATATACTAAAAAATAATAAAGCCTACCATCATAATTATTTTTTGAAGAAAACAAAAATTAAAATGTTAATGCAACATACTCCCCCTTTATTACAATAATTTTTTTTTTTTTTCATTTTTCTGAAGCTGGAAACAGGGAGAGACAGTCAGACAGACTCCCGCATGCGCCCGACCGGGATCCACCCGGCACGCCCACCAGGGGCGACGCTCTGCCCACCAGGGGGCGATGCTCTGCCCATCCTGGGCGTTGCCATGTTGCGACCAGAGCCACTCTAGCGCCTGGGGCAGAGGCCACAGAGCCATCCCCAGCGCCCGGGCCATCTTTGCTCCAATGGAGCCTTGGCTGCGGGAGGGGAAGAGAGAGACAGAGAGGAAGGCGCGGCGGAGGGGTGGAGAAGCAAATGGGCGCTTCTCCTGTGTGCCCTGGCCGGGAATCGAACCCGGGTCCTCCGCACGCTAGGCCGACGCTCTACCGCTGAGCCAACCAGCCAGGGCTACAATAATTTTTTTTGTCTCTTGGATATTATAGTCCATTTTTAAAGTATCAGACTTTATTAATGAGAAGTGTGAACTAAAGTTGAAAGAGGTTATTAGTGCAGAGAAAATAGAATGAAAATGTCTCAATGAGATATGATGAGGCCATGGAGACCATAATGACAGGTTCTATGATCAATGTGCATTCCTAAAAACAATTTCCATAGTTCAATCTTATAACTCACCTACAACATACCTAATGGATACATCTATGGTTTTGTCATTTTAAGTTTGCTTTACTCCATTTCTTTAGTTTTTAACTACTAGTTTACTTGTCCTTTATTTCATTTGAAGCATTTATTTATTCATCTTTCCAAATGAATATTTATTAAGCACAGTATATGTGGCAGGTATTCTTTTCTTCTACACACTAGAAATGCATACCACATCAAGGAATTTAAAGAAAAAACCCTCAATCCTGTGGAGGTTACATTCACCATCTACTGACAGTCTTCCCATCTAAGACACTGTGCTCATTTCTAGGGAAAAGAAAAAAAAACCAAAAAACAAATGAATAGTTGAGTTCTTCAGGTTTTAGTTGGGAAGTGAAAAATGTGAATAACATAGTTTAAGTGACAGAATAAGAAATTAATAGAATAAATCAGATTTTTATATTGAGTATTGTATGATAAAAGAGAACTATATTTCTCTGATTGTAGTAAAAAATAGGAAGAAATGAAGAGGCGGTATACTACAAGAGGGATGGATACTTGCACAAGGAAATTGAGGGACTACTACGACAGTTAACAAGATCATGGCAAGCAAATTAAATAGGTTTATCATATGCATAATACTTTATCTAAAATTTCAAAGTCATTGGTCTTGACATCTTGAAGATTTTTCTTAATGTTAAGTTACACACATTTTCACATCATTGTTGAAATGATTATCTAGAATTTCTAGAATAGACTGAGAAGTTACAAAGTGTAAAAAGATGTGGTGCAATTGATACACACATAGTGAAGGAGTATTGAGTGAACATGTAATTAATAAATCTTCCTCAAAATCTGTTTAAATTCTGGCAACATACTTCATTTAAAAGGTCATGAAAAAAATGAAAATGATGAGCTTAAACAAATAGAATATTATTTTTAAAATGTTTAAAAAATCGAATAGATTATTATTTTTTTAAATTTTCTTTTCCAAGTGAGAGGAAGGGAGATAGAAAGACAGACTCCTGCATGTGCCCCAATAGGGGTCCAACCAGCAACCCCTGTCTGTGGCCAATACTCTGCCCATCTGAGACCATGCTCACAACTGAGCTACTTTTAGCACCTGAGGCAGAGGCTCCACAGAGCCATCCTCAGTGCAGAGGTGACGTGCTTGAACCAACTGAACTATGGCTTCAAGAGGGGAAGTGAGAAAGAGAGAAGGGATTGGGATGGAGAGGGAGGTGGTAGCTTTCCCTGTGTGCCCTAACTCAGGGGTCCCCAAACTACAGTCTGCGGGCCACATGCGGCCCCCTGAGGCCATTTATCCAGCCCCCGCTGCACCTCTGATAGGGGCACCTCTTTCATTGGTGGTCAGTGAGAGGAGCACAGGATCCATCCTCATCCTGTGCTCCGGGAGTGCTGTATGTGGCGGCGCCACAAAGTGCAGCATGGCTCACGTACAGTACTACTTCCGGTGACATGGGATGCATGCATCACAGCTCCGGAAGCGTGTCATATCACCTGTTATGGCTAGTAGTGACAAATATGGAACCAGACATTGACCATCTCATTAGCCAAAAGCAGGCCCATAGTTCCCATTGAAATACTGGTCAGTTTGTTGATTTAAATTTACTTGTTCTTTATTTTAAATATTGTATTTGTTCCCATTTTTTTTTTTACTTTAAAATAAGATATGTGCAGTATGCGTAGGGATTTGTTCATAGTTTTTTTTATAGTCTGGCCCTCCAACGGTCTGAGGGACAGTGAACTGGCCCCCTGTGTAAAAAGTTTGGGGCCCCCTGCTCTAACTAGATATTTAACCCAGGACAATCACATGGTGGGCTGACACTACCACTGAGCCAGTGGGCCAGGGCCCAAATAGAATATTATTATAAAAATGCAGTACTCTTTAAAATGCATCAAAAATTATTACTAGTTCTAAAATTAATTAAGAAATCAAAATGACTAATAAGTATCATGAAAGAAAAATATCATGTGACCTCACTCATTTGAGGAATCCAAGGAACAATGTGAAGTGAGGAATGGAATTAAACCTGAAGGAAAAGGGGGAGGGAGCTTTTGGAAGGAGGTAAGGGAGATGTTGAGGGGAATAAGGGGGAGAGGGGTGATTTTGGGGAGAAACTAGAATCTATGTAAACACAATAAATAAATTAATTAATTTCAAAAAGTCTCATGAATAGCTATGCATTCGTGAGATGATGTGCATTATTGCCAATGACCATACTGCTCAGAAGAATGTATTCTGGCTGTGAAGAAGCTTTGACTCAGACTTGAATACTGAATGTAAAAAAGAGTGATATATAATTTTGCATATAAATGTGTGCTATTGAAGTGGTAACCTTTTGTATGTGTATACTTATACAGTATACTGTTTGGTGAGCTGATATTTGTTAAGATCTGTCATACTCTCAATGGATCGTAGTATTAAGTAAATACAGTATTTATGTAAAATTACTATTTTATTTACCCTTTATTCGAAGTTTAAAAAAAGAACAGCCTGAAGTAGATAATTTTTGCTGACTTTCATTTTTCTATAATTTTAGATTGTTAATATAATTAAGTGGCCAAGTGTTTTTAAGTGCCCCTCATTCCTTAGGAGCTATTTAAGATCCTGACCATAATCATTTTCTGTTTCGTGAGCTTTGTGTATAATGAATGCAGTCTGTAAATAACAAATGACAAATAATTATAGTATCATAAATTCAGCAGTGAGTGACTGAGCCTTTCTGAATCATTCTGAAACAGTGTTTTCACAAAAAGGAAAGAAAAGAAAATTCAGAAAAATGCATTAAAGGAGAAATATTTTCTTGTTGTGGTTCTTTTTCTTAAAGAAAAATTATATAATTACATATTTTAAAGCCTTCACAGCTTTTAAATAAATGGATATCTCAGTATTGTTGAGTGAGCATAGCATTTGCTTTGTGTACAAAATGGGAGTTTAAAGCCACTGAAAGAGACCATGGGTCAGAACTAACACTAAGGTATCTTTTATCTTTCATGTGTTTGTGAGTGTGTATGTGTGTGTGTGAAAATAGTTTACTAGAGCAAGAGGGAGACAAAAAAGTTTCACATGCGTTCTATGGGTTGATAGCCTGCATTGAGATTTTGGAGCACACAAAGAGAACCACAGTGTGAAAGCACAATCCATACTGCTTGTAGCTATTTTTGTGTGAAGCACCAGGATTTACTTCAGAAAAGGAGTCAGAGTTTACATTGTATATGTGATCATAGAATTTTGTATGTCTTTTATAACATTGTCACATTTTGTCCTTAATGATAGTGAGGGTTCTCACAGCACTTAGAGTAAAGAAGTCCATGTCCTTGCTAAGTACTACAAGTGAAGTCTTTAAAATGCAGCATGGGAAACAAGGACGAGAAAGACTTGTAGTGCAAACTGAAAACTACAAAACATTGCTGAGAGAAATTAAAGAAGACACAAATAAATGGAAAGACATCCTGTGTTCATGGATTGGAAAACTTAATATTGTTAAGATATTAATACTACCCAAAATGATCTGCAGATTCAGTGCAATTGATAGATAAGTATCTTTTATTTGGTAGAATAGTATTGTTTTAAATGGGAAGGAAATTCTGCCACAAGCTACAACTTAACCTTGAAGACATTATGCTAAGTGAAATAATCCAGCTACAAGAGAACAAATATTGTATGATTCCATTTATACAATTTACTTGAAGTTGTCAGATTCATAGAGATAGAAAGTAAAATGATGATTGACAGAAAATGGGGGGAGAGGGAATGGGGAGTTACTGTTCAATAGGTACTAAGTGTTAGTCTGGACCCTTAAAAAAAGTTCTGGAGATATATGGTGGTTATGGTGTACAACAATGTGAATGTACTTAGCACCACAGAACTGTATAATTAAACATGGTTAAATAGTAAATTTTACTATGTCACAACAACAAAAAATTTTTAAATGGGGTATGTGTGCTTCTGGGAGTACCTTTCTAAGGGGTACCTTTTCCCAAATATATATAGGAATATAATTTTTATCCATCTACTTCTATGTGTTCTCTTTACTAGAACTGATCTGTTTTGCTGCATTCCCACAAATAGCCTAGTCTTCTCTCCTACCTCTACCATCACAGTCAACCTACATCATAGTGGAGAGAAGACATCTTTCACCCACCCTGAATATCGTTATGGTGCATTGCCCCAAGGTGTAAAAAGTCCAAGGGCACCAATCCAGAGTAAAAGTCAAAGTATTGAGTTAATAAAATTTCATTTAATCAAGGTACACTAAGCCCTCAGTAGAGATTATTGTCTTTCCCTTTCTAATATATCTTATTAAAAGGTGTACAAGGTTTCTGTTCTACGAGATGAAAGAGTCCTAGAGATGTGCTGTAGTTAAAATTACTGTGTTGTACACTTAAAAAATTGCTAAGGCCTCCCCAACTTTCCTCATTTTTCATCCTATATTGCTTTATCTTTAAATTAGTTATCACCGACGAAAGTCACTTTAAAAGCATACAGACATGCAGACACACAGTCTGTCTCTTTTTGGTAGAATGTAAGCTCCATGCTCATTGCTTTCCCTCTGGCACCTGTTATATAGTAACTGCACAAAACATAAGTGTTTAATGCATGGGTAAGGGAAGGGAAGAAAGGAAGAGGGAGGAAGGAAGAAAGGAAAAAATAAGAAAAAAGTAAAAAGAGAGAAAGGAAAGTTAAAAAGAAAAAGAAAGAAAACAATTATACTTTTCCTTTGAATATAAACACCGAAAGACATGAAAACGTGTTTTATATCTGCAATTAAATGTGCCATACTTCCAGAAGTTCTGAGGCTCACTCTGAGTTTTATTTAGTTATACAAGTGTATGGTCTCATTGCAGAATTCGTAATTACACAGCACAATTACATATCTGAAATCTTAAACTTGCTTTCCCCCATCTTGTCCTTTTTTCTTTTTCACCAGAATGTTTGTTCACTGCCCCACTGAAACCTTAAATCATGAAGGTCTGTGAGCATTGTTCCTCCTGGAACTACTCAGAACCTCCTCAAATCCTACTGATGACTCTCCAGTTCTCAGTCATCACTCCCCTCTCTCCCTTGCAGCACATACACTCTATATCTTTTACACAATTACTGAGTTACAAGCAGTTCCTAATGGCTTGTTTGCTGTTTCCTGTATGTTGTTCTTAGTTTCCTGAATATTCTGTAAAAGAGGTGAGCAGCAGTCTAGCCTTCCATCTCTCACATGTGGAACACATAAGAGAATACACTGAAGATATCACATCTTTTATTTCTGCATTCACAGTGAACTTACTCCACCACTTCTCACCCTAATGTCCAACATTTTCAGTTTTACCCTCTGCTCTGAATAATATCTTCTGTCTTCAGTTTTAGTATTACTCGACACAGCCCATCAGTCTCTCTCTGTAACTCCCAGGTGATTTTCTTATGGTTGCTGTGGTGTGATTCCTATTTAATTGATCCAAGTGCTCCATCCAGTGTCTATGCTGTTTCTTCCTTTTCTACTCACTAATATGCCTTCTGTATGCGGTGCAACAATGAAGCCCTCAGTTCAACAACATTATTCATGACTATTATATTTGTGTCTCTTAGTCTGTCTAACCTTACTCTTCTGTACATATTTGACTGGTCACTATGTGCCAGACTATGTATTCGGCGTGTCCTTCACTGGTGTGCCCTCAGTGTGCGGGTAATGGGGTGATACGGTAGTGAGGAGTAATCCCTCAATGAACGTCACTGCATAGAGCAGAACTGACTACTAAAATGAAAGAGGCTGATAACTGAATATTTTTCTGGTATTGCAAGATACCTTCTCCAAGCCTCTAAGTAAAGTGGCCAAAATAGGCCTGCTACCTACTAACCTGGCCATATAAACCTAGTTCCTTATTCTTTTGACTTATTCTCTCCAAAATTGACCTCTGACATAAGAAATTGTGTATGAAATACAAGAAAATATGACAATATAATTTGATTCAAAAATAAGAAATGGAAAAATTTTAAATGTAGCATATGACTTCTAGTGAGGAAGTTTGACATTCATCGGAATTTATAGATCAGGTCATGTTTTGATAGTATCTGGTTTTGGAGGGTTAGAGATCTACATGGAGCACATAACGGTATAGAGTTTGACTTGGGAGAAGAATTTTTATTTGAGAAAACTGGTCATGTGTCTAGCAGTGGAGGATAAATAATGTAGTCAGATGTAAGATGGGTGGGGCTTCACGGAACTCTGTTCTTGGAGTGAGATGTTGCTGTAAATTTGTTTCAATGTAGCAATATTATTGGCTGCTAATCATTAGCCTCAAACATCACTTATAATGAGCAATAGCAATGTAAGCTATATCTTTTAAGTGAATTGTATCTGCTGAATTTTAGGAATGTTAATAGTTGGTTGCAGAACCTTTAAACTAACAGTATGTGCTGATGAATAAAAGTAACAACAGTAAAGACTTACATGCCATTTGAAAAATCTCTGTCTTCTACTGTTGACTCTATTTCATTAAACCAGTCACCTTACTTTTAATTATATTCTCTGACACCCAGAATGATGTATAAAATTGCTCTAACTTATTATACTGACTAGTGTAATAAAATATTATGTGGTGAACAGATTTCTTTTGGTAGAAATAAAAACCATTTTTAGCTAAGCTTGGTTGCCTATTATGAAAGTAATCATTCAGTTTAAGAGGTATTAAAATTCTGCCCTATTCAAAATTAACTAATCAAACATTAAAATAAAGGAAAGAATTTGGAAGGGGGAAACTGACAAAACATTCTCATTTATCTATAGATAACTTAACCTGGGCTTTGTTTAAATACAGAGATTTGCTCCACATAGTTCACTTTAAATAGTTCATTTACCATTTCCTTTAAAGTAGTCTTAACTTTAGATGCATGTTATAATAAGCTGGATATATTTTGAAATTTATCGCTGCTGAGGACACAGCTGTGGAGGCTCTTCCGTAATGGGCCTGGGCTGGAGTGCGAGTATTGTTTGTGTTGAGAGCTTCCCAGGTGACACTAATAGGGAGGGTTGAGGCCCATCTCACTAAAGCATCCTTCAGCTCTTCTAGAAATGGTGAGTGGTTCTGTGCTTGGAGTCTTGTAGATCTAGTCATAATTCTGATAGCATCTGTCATGCAGTATTGTAATATATATCTATTTATGCCACAGTCCTTGGGTCTGTGTCTGAGAATCTCTTAAAGATAGAAACTCCTTACTGAATCTCTAACATCTCCAGAGTGTTTGGACTATTGCGGGATCTCATTGTGTTGCGGGCTGGGGGGGGGGGTATGCTAGTGTATTAAATTTAGAACATGCAGATATGACCTGCTGAAAGCAGAGGCAGAAACCACTCACACTGGGTTGGAAGGTTGCTTCCTCAGCATCCAGGCTCACACTTCTGGGAAATGAAAATCTGGCATTATTTTGATTGAAAGCACAGTTTTAATACACTTCATACAAAGGAAGTAAGTCACAGATTTATTAATTACACATCTCAGAAATGGAGATAGGCAATCAGCCGGAGGAAGGACAGCCCCCTGTCCCAGGTCCCAAGTCCCAGATAGAGAGTAAGTTATAAGCATTCATTAATTATAAGGTGATTGGACAGAAGTCACTGACTTTCCACAGGCTCAACTCTAACTGGTTAATTTAAAAGGTACCTGGGGAAAGACCTTGTGGCAGGAATACTAAGCTTCGGTCCTTATCTGAGTGTCCAGACTCTGGGTGTGAACAGGATCGTCATGCAGTAAAAAGCCTGGGCAGCAACTCAAAATGGCTATTTTCTCATCACACTCCTCAATGAATAAGGATCAAAAAGAGGTGATGTGTGGATGCCTATGTCCTCGAGGTAATCTATAAACATCGGTGCAAATGTGAAGGGAATACTAGACAACGGCCCCAGGAGAAAATAATTTTAGGTAGAAAAGTACTTGATTTCAACTCCTTTGATGCTCTTGCTTTCTAACTTATTCCAGTTTGCCTTACAGGTATGAGGATATTAGCCTTACCATTTATTTTTCTTTATTAAAGTGAAATGGAGATTATATCGCTAAATTAAATATTTTCCTTATTTGAGGAAGAACTAACATGCATTCAGATGCCTAGTTAGCTTTCCCTTCCCACTTAAATGCTGTTGTTGGAAAATTAATCTCATTAAAGTATTAGTTGATAGGCTTTAAACTTTTATGTATGCTAAGGATAAATGCAATCTAACTGCAGCTCAGTAGCATTTTAAAACAAATCTAGAAGTAGTTGTACATATTTTAGAAATTGCAGAAAGTATTTATACTTATCATCCTAAATGAGTGGACAAGCTCCTCATAGCCTCTCACTGAAGACAGACCATGTCTTAGTCCTTGTAGGGAAAGGCTAGAAATGAGATTGAGAGTTCACCCTGGGAATGGCTGAAGAGAAGGTGTTATTAGTACTCAAACTCCATTATCTTACCGTATGAGAAATTCCTTGTCATGCCTCGGGTACCGGCTTTGCTCTGTTTCTTACTGATCAGTCAGACTTACTGAAGTTTCAAAAAAGTAGGCCTTACTGTTGTCCTAACATGCTATGAAATACAAAAGTAGCATCAAAAGCAATCAGTCTTGCTATGAAGAATTCTCTAGTCAGTTCATATTTTATAGAGACCTGGGTGTGACAATGGAAGAAAGAGCAGGTAGTCAACATACTACGTTTCCTGTAGGTCCAGTCTGTGTCCTGAGAGATAAAACATAAAATAAAACATGGTCCTCACATAATAATATCATTCAGGGAATCTCTAACAAGGGGATGATATCAGGATTCTGCAGGAAACAACAAAATAACCCTGGAAAATAAGTTTCAGAAAAGCAGAGGCACCCGAGTGAACCCAAATGTATCTTCACTACAACTGTGCACATGTACTGAGCTCTCCAAAGTGTGGGATGATAGGAGAGGCGCCAAAGCACACAGATGCACCTCTTCTCTCTGACATTGATATCAGTGGGCTGCACCTTTTCCGAAACAAACAAACAAACAAAAATTCTGGAACAGAATTTGAGAAACCTATATTTGAGTAACTTAACTGCTTGTTAACATGAAGATTCATGGACCCTCCACACTGAGTTAGATGCAGCAGCAGCAGAGCTCTGTAATTTGCATTTTAACAGCTCCCAAAGAGATTCTCCTGTATGCTAAACTATTCTCCTAGTGCAGGGTAGCAGATATGGCTTTAGACCAGGAACAGGGATATCTGGATTGTAATATTGGTTTTTCTACTAACTAAATCTCCTGCAAGGTCAATTCTCTGTCTTGTTTTCATATTCCATTTTTATTTTCAAAGGAGCATTTAGTCACGTTTATTGAACTAAGGTTAATCAAACAATGGTTACAGTACTTAGTGTTTAGATTTCAGTTTCTTCATCTGTAACTTGGCTAGATGCCTTTAATGCATCTTCCAGTTCTAACACTCCATGATTCTAGGTCTTTTTGCAAAGAATGCGTACATTCTGCTTCAGATAAAACAATAGCAACCTACTGTTTTTGTTTTTGTTTTTGTATTTTTCTGAAGCTGGAAATGGGGAGAGACAGTCAGACAGACTCCCGCATGCGCCCGCCTGGGATCCACCTGGCACGCCCACCAGGGGCGATGCTCTGCCCACCAGGGGGCGATGCTCTGCCCCTGGGGGGAGGTCGCTCTGCCACGACCAGAGCCACTCTAGCGCCTGGGGCAGAGGCCAAGGAGCCATCCCCAGCGCCCGGACCATCTTTGCTCCAATGGAGCTTTCGCTGCGGGAGGGGAAGAGAGAGACAGAGAGGAAGGGGGGGTGGAGAAGCAAATGGGCGCTTCTCCTGTGTGCCCTGGCCGGGAATCAAACCTGGGTCCCCCGCACGCCAGGCCGACGCTCTACCGCTGAGCCAACCGGCCAGGGCCACAACCTACTGTTTTTGATGCAGTGTTTTAGTATGTTCAGGCTCCTATAAGGAAATACCAAAGAAGGCCCTGGCTGGTGGCTTAGTAGATAGAGCATCACCCCAGCATATAGACATCCTGGGTAGATTCCCAGTTGAAGTATTCAGGACAAGCAACCATATGCTTCTCTCCCCTTCTTCTCCCCTTCTTCTTCCTCTTCCCCTCCCATAGCCAGTGGTTCAATTGGTTTGAGCATGGCTCTGGGCACTGAGGATAGCTTGGTTGGTCTGAGCATGTCAACCTCAGGTGCTAAAAATAGTTTGGTACTCAAGCATCGGGCACAGATGGAGTTGCTAGTTGGATCCCCATCGGGGTATACGTGGGAGTCTGCCTCACTACCCCCCCACCCCTCACCAAGAAATAAAAAGAAAATACCAGAAACAAAGTGACCTATAAACAAGAGAAACTTATTACTTGAGACTGGAATTCCAAGATCAGGTGCCAGCATGGTTAGGTTCTGGTAGATTTTAATAAATGAATTATTGTGGCGGTGGAAGACACAAACATTCACACCATCACATGAAGCTTTGAGAACCCTGAACTTCTGCTTCCCCTGATACATGATCTCTGGAGTTGGGGGAACACAAGGGGTTTGTATTGGACTCACAGTCGAGAAATATAAAGAGAAAGAGAACATGACCAGTTAGATGGTTTCAACATCAGCAAAGAAATATTTGCTACATTGGGGCTCACAAGCACAAACAGATTATAGTGAGAGAAAGAGTGCCTGAGGCATTCATTCTATGTGGATCGTGCCAGCTCCTATTTAAGCAGTTCACTTAGTTGGTGCAAGTAATTATTTACAAGTAAAGACTGCAGAAAGAACAGTGATGCGCTACAAGAAAAACCAAATCAGCTTTAAACCCCTGCCAAGCCAAGAGTCACCAATTTAAATCACCATAATTGTACACGGCAAGTAAGACTTGCCTGGCTCTTCTTACCTCTTCAACTCGAGGCAGGCTAGTGATAGGAGAGACACAAGCACCATCCACTTGCCTACATCCCACTGCAGGCACCAGCCTAAAGCAGTCCCACCAGGGGAGGGGAGCACAAGTTCCTCCACATAAAGCTGAACATTTTAACTTATTATATCAAAATACAGGGGCTCCTTGGGTTACAACAGTCTTGACATACAACATTTTGAGTTTATGACACTCACTCCCATAAAAACTTTAAAAAAATTGAGATGTGAGTGTTTCGGCTTACTCTGTTATCATCATACTTACGGACTACGTGGGTGAACTAGTTTGGCTGCGTGCGACGGAAGAACACGCAGTACAGTGTACAGTCCAGTATATTTATGTCCTTTTCCTTTCTCTGTGGCTTAGTTGTGTTTTTATGTTCTAGATTATGATTTTACCACTGTGTTAGGGTAGGTAATTGACTTAGGCTAGGGTGTGCTTTGACTTATACCAAAATTCGGGTTACTTCACTGTCGTAGGAACTGTGCTGTAACCCGAACACCCACTGTAGATGTTTTAATTACTGAAGTTAGATTGTTTTAGTGTTTAAACAAACCAGAGGATATACCCTGAATTTCAAACAAGTATAAAGGATAAAAAAAGTAGCCTTACAGAAAGGACTTGAATATGTCATGAGGGAAAACAGTAAGACTGAGATTTTAAAATATATATAGTGTGTCCATAAAGTCATGGTGCACTTTTGACCAGTTACAGGAAAGCAACAAAAGATGATAGAAATGTGAAATCTGCACCAAATAAAAGGAAAACCCTCCCAGTTTCTGTAGGATGATGTGGCAGCATGTGCACATGTGCAGATGATGATGTAACACCGTGTATACAGCGGAGCAGCCCACGGCCATGCCAGTTGAGATGTGGACGGTACAGAGGAAAGTTCAGTGTGTTCTTTGGCTTGCTAAATTTGAATCCATGACCAAAGTGCAACATGAATATCAGCGCGTTTATAACGAAGTGCCACCACATAGGAATAACATTACTCGGTGGGATAAGCAGTTGAAGGAAACCGGCAGTTTGGTGGAGAAACTCCATTCTGGTAGGCCATCAGTCAGTGATGAGTCTGTAGAGGCTATATGGGATAGCTACCTATGGAGCCCTAAAAAGTCTGTGCGTGAGCCCACATGGAACTGCACTGAATAGATATGAAACTGGGAGAGTTTTCCTTTTATTTGGTGCAGATTTCACATTTCTATCGTCTTTTGTTGCTTTCTTGTGACCGGTCAAAGTGCACCATGACTTTACAGACACACTGTATCTTATAGTTCCAAAGTTTGCATTTTATTCTGATAGTGAACTCACAAATATATATTGAATACTGGAACTAAAGAGAATTCTTCCTGGTCTTTTGGATATAAAAAATATGTGCATGACATTGTCCCCAACATTAGCAAGATTCTACTTTGTATTTAGAGATATCATTAATTATACTTTAAGATGTAATAAAATAAATATGATTAATATAAAACAGAGGTATGAGTTTAACTGAAAGGATTTGGCAAGTTTTCATGTAGAAAGAGTATTATCAAGGTTTCTTTGAGAAGGAGTGTTTTTTTTTTTCTTTTGACAGGGAAGCAAAAAAGAACAGCTTGATAAGAATGGTATAATGGTAAAAAATAAGATATTTAGAAAAGAAGAAAAGAATAATATGGAATTAGAGTGTGAGGGATAGAGAAACACCAAAAGCAGTATTGTGGGAAGGTTTTTGTGTTTTTTGTTTTTTAATAAGAACATAACAGGTTTTAAATAAGGGAAAAGATTTGCAATAAACTTGTTTAAAGCAAAATGTCATTTTGGAGCCAAAAGTGAGGGAAGATATGATTTTATAAGGCCTTAAATACTTGCATATAGCAAAAATGTAAAACATACATTTTATAAACAAAATATATACTGTATTTATATATGCCAAACTATATATTAACAGAATTACAGAAAAATTAGAATTCATGTTCATTTAAATGTTCTCTAAATGAACATCAAATAAATGCTGGTGTTTTTAGAAAAAGTATTGTAAAGGATAGGGGAAATAGTAATCATCTTGAAACAAAATTATTGGCCCGCCTATTTAAGGAAAATCATCAGTCTGAGATTTGTGTTTCAAAAAGGTTTAACAAAATTGGAGAAGATTTGGAGAAGCAAAAAGAGCATACTTCAGGGGATGGTTAGTGTATATCATAGCAGGAGAAACTAAATAGATTAGAAAATTTTAGTCTGGAAATAGAAGAGTGAGAACAGTTTATGAATACCCTCACTATAAACAGCAAGAGAAGGCTTCTTCGCCAAAACCCATTATGAGTGATCCCATGTGGCTTTTCCGGTTATATATGAACAAACACAAGTGAAAAAGAACACTGAAATGGATAAAGGAGATCAAATTTTTGCAAAATGTCATGTTTAGTTCTATGCATTGTAGGTGTAAAAAAGGAGTATTGGGAAATAATTTACGAGCAGAGAAGTCGCAGAGCACCCCCTATATATACCCTGCAGTGTTGTGTGGCATCCATCATAAGGCGGGGCAGATAGGCTGCACCGCAGCTGCAGCCCAGTAGAGGGGGCTCTGGCCTATAACTATTTGTATATTTATAGGCACAGCAGACAGGAGCCATCTATCTGGTCTGAGAAGTAGCTTTTCCTAAAGGGAAGTAACACTCTAGACTTCCACTGTGCTGACTCAGACCTGCTTGCTGAGCCAGCTCTCAGCTGAGCAGACTAAAAATGGAAGAAAATGATCCTCCAGATTTAGCAAATAAAAATATAGGATTCACATTACATTTGAATTTCAAATATAAAAAATATACTAAAAATTTTTAGTATATCTATGCAATATCTAGGACATGCACACTAAAAAAAAATTGTGGTATGGCTGAAATTCAAACTTAACAACTGAGTGTTTATATTTAATCTGGCAATTCTACCCCAGATTTGTCTCTTTTCAGAATGATAGCAAATGAACTGCACAGTAGGTGGGAGGGGACAATGAGGCAGGCAGCTCCAGTAATGTTTCACTGGGGAACATTTCTTTTTTCATTTGCTGTTGCATGAGGTTTTAAAACTGTTGTTACATATATCTGCATCTCTGATTCCAAATCTGAAATTCATTTTTTCGTGCATGCTCTAGTTTTTATGCAATTTTAATTTCTTTTTGTTATAGTTAATGGCATGCATTGGTTTTTAAATTGGAGTTAAAGGGCAATGACTCTTGGATTGAACTTAACCACAAGGCAATTAATGTTTTACAAACATCACTTTTACATAATTGTAGTTGTTTTTAAATGTAAAAAATTTCTATCTGATAAAAACACCCTCTTATTTTGTTTTAAGATTGAATCATGGCTTCTTCGAGTCGGCATAAATGTAAGAATAGTCTTGACACCTTCTGTTATATATGTGGCTGTTATACACTTCAACATCAAAGGTGCAATATTTCATCATTTGTGACACATACATATATTGCCTATTTTCAAGTTCCCTTTGGTGATCAAGACAAGAATTGGGCTCCCATTATTGTGTGTCATAATTGTGAGGAAATGCTTCATGACTGGACAAAAGAAAAACGCAAAGTAATGTGTTTGGTATTCCCATGGTTTGGCGTGAACCTAAGGACCACAGCAGTGACTGTTATTTCTGTCTGATCCATACAAAGGGCATCGGCAAGAAAAAACAGTATATGATCGCATATCCTAATATTCCTTCAGCAATACAACCTATCCCACACTCTGAGACACTCCCGGTTCCAGTTTTCAACAGTTTTACTTCTTCTAAGGACAAAGAAAGGGAACATGGTGATCAAGTGTATTTTGATAAGATGCATGAGGAAATGGTTGTAGAATCTGAAGGGTCTTCTTCTGATGCCAAGCAGTCATTAACCCCTCAGCAATTTAGCCAACCCGAATTGAATGACTTAGTAAGAGATTTGGGCCTATCAAAGAAATCAGCTGAGTTATTAGCCTCCAGCCTTCAAGAAAAGAATGTACTTCACCGGTCAGCTAAAATATCCCATTTCAGGGAGCATGAACAAATTTTTGTGGACTTTATTTCTGAAGACAAACACTTTGTTTACTGTCATGATATCAGTAGTCTTCTCAGCCAGCGAGGTGTTACCACTTACAGTCCAACAGAATGGCGGCTATTTCTTGACAGCTCTAAATGGAGTCTGAAATGTATTCTCTTACACAACAGTAATGTTTATGCAGCAGTTCCAATTGGTTATTCAACTCATCTGTGAGAAAATTATAACATTAAAATTGTCCTTGACTTTTTAAAGTATGAGGAGCATAACTGGATCATTTGTGTGGATCTTAAAATGATAAATTTCCTGCTAGGACAACAGAGAGGTTTCACGAAGTATCCTTGCTTTCTGTATTTGTGGGACAGCCGAGCTTGGGAGAAACACTGGACACAGAAGGAGTGGCCAAAACGTGAAGCTCTGGAAGTAGGGATGCAAAATATTGTGAATGAACCTGTAGTTAATTGAGACAGGATCATTTTCCCCCCACTTTACATCAAACTTGGCTTAATGAAGCAGTTTGTTTAGGCTTTGAATAGAGAAAGTGAATGCTTTCAACATATTATTTCCACTTTTCCTGCCTTGTCTTTCAAGAAGATAAAAGCAGGTGTATTCAATGGACCTCAAACCCTCATACATGACGAAGACTTTGCCAGGAAGATGAATAAGGAGCAGAAAGCAGCATGGCAGTCTTTTGTGGCAGTTACATAAAACTTCCTTGGCAACAACAAAGCAGAAAACTATGAACTTCTGTTTCAAAGGATGCTGTTGGCTTTTCACAACATTGAATGTAACATGAGCATTAAGATTCACTTCCTGAACAGTCACCTTGATAAGTTTCCCGAAAATCTTAGAGCTGTTAGTGATGAGCAGACTACTGCTGGAGCATCAAATGAGATTGTCCTCAACAAGTACACAAACGCAAGAGCTACAAATGCAAATTTTTGCCTGAATAAAATTTAAATAAGTTTTACGCAAATTTTATGATTAAAATAAATGTTTTAATATGTTCTATTTTGAAATTGTAGACAAATTCTGATGCAATCATATCTTTTAGTCTACTAGTGTATTTATTGCATTATATAAATTATTATATTTTCACAAAGATGATGCCCAAGAAGACATTCTACTTCATTATGTTAAACTAAATGTTGAAAATTTTGCAATAAGATGAAAACCTTAAATCTTGAATTGCAAAAAAAACCTGTAGCTTACAGAGAAAAACCAATGTCAGATTTGAGATCAGCACACTCGAATTAGGTAAGAACAAGTGTTTTTGTGGATGCAACAAAAATTTTGTTCCCCAGTGTTATCTATGTCTCAGGGCAATGCTGACACAGTCTTTTCTGTTACAACTTTCTTTTTCTCTTGTGTTTTTGTGAAATCAATCTATATTATCCCAGGGTTCCCAGGGATTCCCAAAGATTCCCAATGATTCCCAGGGTGGAGTCAAAATCAAAGTGATTTAGAGCATATTCTTTGAAACTGGAGAGCTTTGAGTTTTTCTTCACTTTGCTATCACAAATAAATTGCTCCACATCCCTCAAGCTCAGTTTTGTCATCTGTAAAGTAGTCTGCATAATATTTGACATAGATGCTGTTAAAGTATAATACAGTATGTATAAAATGCATTGCAGTGGTGAACACTCACTAAATGAGAGCTGTTATTAATATGACCTGTCCTAGATATATTATATATTTGCCCAGTTTATAAACACTAAGGGACACTTATAAAGCTTGAAATATTTAAATTTAGAAACAAATGTGACACAATGATATTTACATACTAGGTGGCATAAGCTGAAAATGCAGTTATCCAAAATTGAATAGTTTCACAGAGAAGTTTATAAGAAAATCACAATGAATCCAAAACAGCAACAACAAAAAAGATTCTATACCTATTCATGTGTAAATATTATTAAAATATATGTGGTCTCTGAAGCACATCATTTTTATAGCACCATATAACAGAGAAAATACCGAACTGTAGGTCCTTTTGTATTTCAATAAATATAATCAAATTTAGGGTTACCCTACATTTAGGACCACTTAAATGAAAAGCTTCAAGTCATTCCTCCTCTTGTCATTTCCCCACCTTCGCCCTCAGTTATCATTCAGAATAAATTTTGATAAACATTGATCTCAACCATATTTTTAAAATGTAGCTGTAAAGACTCAACATTGAATTATTATTTGAATTAAAAAAATTTTCCTCTCATGAAGCAGGTGCTAACATATGTAGTATTGAGGTTTTAGATACAGTATTGAAATTTCTTAAGATTTAAATAAATGTTTTAATTTCTGTAACATTAATGGTTTCCCCTTTTAGGTATGAATGCACTTGGGGATTTCTGCTTCAGGTCATAAACTACTCAAGTGCTGTGGACATCTCCTGAATTGTGGTATTACAGTCATCTGATGATTATCTATAATTCTATATATCATAATCTTCCATATCTAGTGTTCAAGTGCATAATTGAAATAATATGTTGGTGTTCTATTACTAGCAATACAAATCTATCAGTTATCCCCTTTTGCACAATTCAGAGAAAATTTATTAGTATATGTCTCACTAAATTAATGGAATTCTTAAATTCAGCTTACATAAATATCATTTTTAAAGCTATGCATTTTTAACACAGTTTTCCCAGCTCATTTTATCATCTCATTTTGAGGAAATGTCTTTTTCTAGGATCAAATAACTGAGCTGTGAAGTTAGTTGTTGTTGACTGTGTATATATCACTTGAAAGTAGAGTAGGAGGAGCTGCAAGTGAAAGTAACTCTTCCTTGTGACTTCATGGAGCCAAGTTTCTGAGAAATGCTTAGTGAAAAACAAAAAATTAAAATGAGATAAAGGAAACAATTTAATATTTTTTTTAGGTGAGAGGAGGGGATATAGTGAAACAGACTTCCGCATGCATTCCAACCAGGATCCACCCAGCAACCCCTGTCTGTCTGGGGCTGATGTTAGATGCTCATGTATCAAGCTATTTTTAGTGACTGAGGCTGATGCATTCCTAGTTATCCTCAGAGCCTGGGGCTGACATTCAAACCAGTCGAACCACTGGCCACAGGAGGGGGAGGGGAGGTGGAGAGAAGGAGGAGAGAAGAAAGAGGAGAGAAGCAGATGGTTGCTTCTTCTGTGTGCACTGACCAGGTATTGAACTGGGACATCCACACACAGCCTGACACTCTATCCACTGAGTCACCAGTCAGGATGAGGAAGTATCTTTTTTGTGACAGAGAGAGGGACAGATAGGGACAGACAGACAAGAAAGGAGAGAGATGGGTCTTTGTTGTGGCTCTTTAGTTGTTCATTGATTGCTTTCTCATATGTCCCTTGACCCGGGGGGGGGGGCTACAGCAGAGCCAGGGACCTTGGGCTCAAGCCAGCGACCATAGGGTCATGTCTGTGATCCTACACTCTAGCCAGCAACTCCACACTCAAGCTGGTGAGCCCATGACAAAGCTGGATAAGCCTACATTTGAGCTGGTGAACTTGGGGTTTCAAACCTAGATCCTCTGTGTACCATTCCAATGTTCTATCCACTGCACCACTGCCTGGTCAGGCAGGAAATATCTCTTATGCAGTTCATAATTAACCCTTGATACCTGGCCATAATATTTTATGAAGGCAACTAACTTAACAAGATTCAACAAGAAATTAGATACTATATCTGAATCAGAATGTCCCTTGCAGTTAACCTGACTCTAGTGGAAATTATAAAAAGTTATCAGTGATTTTGCTTATGTTTTAAATGATCACAAACTAATATCAGAGGAATAATGTTATACATGATGCAGCACCAGAAGCTACATTTTTGTGAGGTTAGATAGATCAAGATCTCACCGAGTTTTTAGTTCTCACAGATTTAATTTTTCTGAAGTACCTGGTAGTGCCATATATATAAATGTGGTCATATATATATATATATATATATATATAGTATTATTTATTTTTTTCTACATCTAAATATTAGATTATTCTTTTACCCTCCTTTCTTCCTACCTTTTTATTACAATGCCAGTATTTTCACTGTACCCTTCAACTCTAGAAACTAAAGGCAATAAATAGAGAGGATTAAAAGCTTCCCTGAATTATTGTGTTGAATGTTCACCATATCATTATGACAGACATTAAGTTAGCCAGTGAACAGGAGTCATTTTACTTGGCTAGGTAGTTCTGTCATAGTGGACACTTTGTACTGTCCCTTCTGAGGAGAATAAGCTGCTGTGGGAGGGTGAGCTACACAATAATTCCACAAAATAAAGCAGGCCATGATTGCTTAAAGATTAAATTCAATCAGAACGTACAAAAATTTTTAAAGTTGACATTCTTTTGAAATGTAAGTCTGAAGGAAGTTTGAGCATTTCATATTATCCAAAGACAAAACAGGAAATTTGAACTGGCTTATTTATTTATTTATTTATTTATTTTCATTCTGAGTCTGTCCTAGTGGTATCAGCTCTTATTTTTAGTATTTTTACTTTCATTTCATTAAGTGACTTGCCATGTAATTTTACTTATAACAAGGAAAGGAATGTTACCTAACACAGTTTCAGCTGTTCTGTTGCGATGCAGAAAGCCAATATTCATAACACAGGTGCTGGTGAGAAGGAAAGAGGTTTATTCAAATGCCGAACACCTGAGAAGATGGGGGACTCCTGTCCTCAAAACCCCATCCTCACAGCTCAGGGAGTTAGCCAGATCATACAGGGGATTAGGGCAATTCAGGAGGAAGACAACTTCTAGGACAGATGTGCAGTTTCTCTCAAGAAAAGGACTTACTTTCATTGCTGGTTGGACTTGTGTGGTCCTCTTGGCCTTGTAACTGGAACTGAATTAATAACTAACTCATAAACTAGAATCATTGTTCTTCTGAACAATAATAATTATTTTCAGTTACATTGGTGTCTTCATGTTCCTGTGGTCAGTTTGTCCAAAGGCGGAGGGTGTTGAGGGTTCATTCTTCTTGCTTTGATGTTAACTGTTGATGTGTGTCAGTTGGAGGTTTCTGATTATCACCAGCATTAACATTTCTTACAAGGAGAACAAGCTTTTTATCTGTCATGAGAACTCAGACAGGGTGAATTATAGGATTGATTATCTTCTTTTGATTTGTTACAGAATATATAACCTTGATTACTAGATGGATAATATTAAATCATAGTTACAGTTAGAATAATAAGCTGGGTTCAATATTTACTAAGATCAACATAGGTAGCTTTACAGAAATTCTTTCATAAACTTACTTATTAGTATATTCTTTTTTAAAATTTTTTTATTTTATTTATTCATTTTTAGAGAGGAGAGAGACAGAGGGAGAGAGAGGAGAGAGAGACAGAGAGAGAGAAGGGGGAGGAGCTGGAAGCATCAACTCCCATATGTGCCTTGACCAAGCAAGCCCAGGGTTTCGAACCAGTGACCTCAGCATTTCCAGGTCGATGCTTTATCCACTGCGCCACCACAGGTCAGGCATTATTAGTATATTCTTATTTTAATTCTATTCTATAAATAATTAGACCAATATCAGTAATATTACATATTCTTTTCACATTATAAAAAAACGATGATATAGGGAAAAATAAAATATAGCACAAAAGTGCCAAAATGAGAAACTGCCAGTTTGTATCATTTCAATATTATGTCTCCAGCTGGGAATCAGTCCCAACTATATCATCTTGGCTACTTTTTTCTATTAGTCAGAAAAAATTTATATTTTTAGTTATTATTCATCTTATTATTACTTATCTTCCTTAAAGGAATTAACTATGAAAAAGCAAGATTTTTTGCTCACAATAAGTTTGGTATCAAGATATGAACAAATCATATCAACAGCAGTTTTTTAAAATTAGTTTTAAGAAAAACAGTTTTTGTTTAAATTAGGCCACTTTTTTTCTATGTTTGTCTTAAGACTTCTGCTCATAGAATATAACAGACTGCTGTGGGTAAACTAATAGAAAGTGAAGTTTCTTTCAATCAAGCTGCAAGCTAGATGATTGTAGTAATAATTTTCAATGCTCAGTGTTTTTACTTTAGCTAGAATATCATTGTATGACCAGAGGCCACCATCATGGCCGTTCACATGCAGGTTCTCATTGAATTCAGGCAGACGGTAAAGAAATGGTGGAGTTGGAGGATGGTGGGCCATTCCGTTTATTGGTGTCTCACCAAGACAGGCAAGCCACAAGAGAAGCCAAGGGAAAAGCAGAAAACCTACTTTTCCTATAGAGGGCAACGGATCAGGGAAGCTTCTGCAATGCTGATAGTAGGAACTGAGAGAGAGAGAGCTCTTGATCTCCCTTATTTTAAGTGTAGAAATTAAAGCCTTTAATACAGTACACAAATAAGGAAGTCTCTGATACAAAGCCACTTATCTGAGGCATAAATGGGATTCCTCATAAGAGTGCACCACCCTACATCATGCAGCAGTCCAGGGTGTGGGGAAAAGCTTAGTGGGGAAAATCTTAGTATTAAAAGAATAGGAAAGGCTTAGTCTTAAAACTAAGCCTTAGGCTATAAGGACCCTGACTGTTTACAACCTGTCTCCCACACCCAGTGCAAATTATCAGCAAGCAAACATATACATCATATTTGCAAACTTATTTGACCCACAAGCATAAACTATCTTAATTGTTAATGTTCTGAAGGATGGTAAAGTTATAATGTGCTATCTTATGATCTTCTGTGTATGAGATCAGTAAGGTCCCATATTTTATTTGCAAAGTTATTAATATTAATACTTTGTGTGTAGAACTTATTTGAAAGTTTAAGAGTTGATTCAGTGATCACAGTTATAGAAAAATCTATTTTCTGGTGTTGGGCAAATGAGTTTGTAAAATTTGTATTTTTTAGTTTGCTCACTTTTATTGTTAGAAAATGGCACTAGGCAGCCACATGTGTGCTTGCCTTCAGAAGAAGGGCAGTTGATTGCAAATTGCGGATTCCATTCCTGCTTGGAAGGGGCCATTGTTTTGCTAATGTTTGCTGGAGGAGAGGTTTTCATGACAGAAAGTTTTGAAAAGAGAGAGAAGAAGGAGGAGAAGCAGAGGGATGCCATGTATGCAGAGTGAGAGCAGAGAGAATGCAGATGCTGAGGAAGAAACCACATTGGCAGGGAAAGAGAAGGTGTGCAGATGGGGAACCAGAAGTGAAGGGCTTTTGGAGCCCTACTGAGGTTTTGGGGGCCTTTGATTCTAGGAGAAGCTGGAGAAGATCTCCTGGTTTTGGAACTGGAGAATGTGTCAGGGCTTTTGGGAGCTCTGAATGAATGAAAGGGAGGTGTTTTCCTTTGTGTTGCTCATCGTCTGGTGTGAGACTTTAATAAAGGAATGGCCTACCATTGTTTGGCTCCACTGTTTTTTTTAACTGTCTGTCTGAATTCAGTGTGGACCTGAACATGCATGTGAATGGCTGCGATGGCAGTGGCCCTTGGCCTTACATCTGGCTGCAGAGCTCATTATGAAACTTAAATTCTAGTTAACTTATGTTCCTGAGGAACCACATTAATATATATAAATATATTAATGCATATATGATATTAATGTATTCCAGGACCTGTGGTGGCACAGTAGAGAAAGTGTTGATCTGGAATGCTGAGGTTTCCAGTTTGAAATCCCAGGCTTGCCTGGTCGAGGCACATATGAGAAGTAACTACTGTGAGAGTTGATGCTCCCCATTCCTCCCCCTCCTCTTTCTCTCTATCCTGTCTCTAAAATCAATAAATAAAATGTTTAAAAAATATATTAAAGTATCAATGCAGAAACTATCAACAGCCACGCTTTTCATTACACATTTTCAATATAGAAACAACCTGCCATTTCCCCCCAGGTTAAGAGAATAATTATTGGCAAGTGTGGGGATACACAAATGCTTTAATATTATAGAAAAGCCATATTTATTAAAACCACTGTGGTAGTCTCAGAATTTTCATCTGTACTTAGCAAGTTTATTATTATCTACATTTTGTTTGTTTATTCCTATTTCTAAACTAAGACAGTAAGTAGAATTTTTTTAATTAAAGAAGAAAAAGCCTGACAGCTATAGTACAATATAAGTGCCTGACAATTGTCTTTTGTGTATCTTTTTATTGTAACTCAAGTGCCTGAGTTAAGCTTTTGATTGCCGAGGCATCCATTCAAGCACCTTGCCAGTCAGGCTAGTGTACAAAGAGCCAAGATGCCCCACCTTTGAAGCTTCTTTTGTTTTAGAGATATTGTAGATACCTGGTTGACCTAATAACTGATTTTTTATGGATTATTTTTTCCTTCCTGTGCTTTAATTCCCACTCTTATGTTTTAAATTCATCAATATGGACATAATCTAAGAAGCCCTAGGCTTCTATAAAAGCAGAACACCAGGTCCTGAGAAAGATAGAGAGAGGCTGCCTACCCAGTCTCCAGGGACCTGGCCATGTGGCCTCAGGAGTGCCATGTACCCTTCAAAACTTATGATTAAGAGACCTTGTCTTTTAAAGTTTTCTGATGATTATTGCTGAGCATGTCTTGCAATCATAATAAGAACCACAAGGGTCAGTCCAGCCACAATGCTGATTTTGGAAAGGGAGAGATCCATGGGGAGCTGGCCAGCCTTAGGTGGGTACTCCCAGGCTATAGACACACTGGATCAGAACAGAACAGCATACTGTGTTAAGTCAGTTGAGTTCCAATGTATGAGTCTTGCTAAAAGAGCATTCCAGATTCAGGAACAAAGCAGGAAGGCTGTTAGAGAAAGAAAGCTTGACTATTGTATGTAAGAAATGTTGCTAGATATTTTGTATTCACATGTGCTTGTACCGTCAAGGTTCACACAAACACTGTTGATAGTTAACCTTATTTATTTCAACTTTCAAAATGAGAAACTGAGGTGCATCTCAAGTTATAGGGAAGAGTTTTCCGATATACACAATGAAATGATCTTCTCTTACTAAGGTACCTGGAGGTCACCCTAGTGGTTCAGAGCACATCCTATGGTGTCATATTCAGTGGGCTTACTGAATCCTGGTTTTGCCCTTCGCCAGCTATATAGCCTGATGTGTCAGTTATAAAGAGAAGGATAATAATAGAACTTGCCTGTTTCACATGGTGATGTAATGTGATTAAATGAAATAATATATGTAAAGCTCTAAGCACATTTCCTGACACATCAAATCCTAGATTCTTATCAAAATTAGTGACTATCATTTAAATTTGGAAGTGCTCCAATATATCATTGCTCAAATGTATCATTTCTCTAATCCCAAGCCTGAATTCATAATAGAGTAATTACCAGAGATAGAATTCAATCCAGAGCTTTCACTTTTTTCCTCTTTTCTCTTGTTTTTTCATTTTATAGTATGCAGTATTTCAAAATAAACCATAAAAATGATGAAAACTGGTGCAACTTCTGTCAATATTCATTGAATGTTAATGTTCATTTTTTAAAATGTTTTATAAGAATATTACAATTCTTTACAGTTACTTCAGCCTCCTTTTTACCCCATCTCTGTACAGACACTCCACCCCTTTTACTTCCTAGAATAAAACCACCACTCTGCAGCTTGTGTGGATCTTTCCCATTTATATATTTAAAAAATTCCCCGTATGTATTTGTATTCAAAAATAACGTCATATTATAGTATTGTTTTGTATGTTTTAAAATTTTGTATAAACAGATACCATGCCACCTGTATCATTCTATAGATTGTTTTTTGCCTTCAATATTGTAGTTCTTAAATTTATTTATGGTGAATTATAAAGGTATAGTTGGTTTATTTTAACTGTTCTAGAACATAACCTGTGTGACTGTATCCATTTCCCTATTGATAACTCTTAGGTTGTTTCCAATTTTCTCTGTTTCAAAATTCTCTGATCGGCTTTACTCATATGTCATTGTGCAAAAGGGCAAACATTTCTCAAGAGCTTATATTTAGAAGTAGAATTGCTAGCTAATAGAATATGTACTTCTCTAACTCTATTATTCTATTGATGCTTTAACAATTTACACAAACTGAGAGGTTTAAAACAACATGCATTTATTATCATACAGTTCTGATATCCTAAGCCTAACGCTGTCTCCCTGAGCTAACTTCAGAGCATTGGCAGGTCGGCATTCACTTCTGGAGGTTGTTGGGAGAATGTTTCTTTGCCTGTCCTTGTTTTTAGAGGCTGCCCACATTCTTTGGCTCATGGGTCCTTTCTCCAACTTCAAACGTAGGAATGGTAGGTCGAGTATTTCTCAATCTCATCATTTTGACTTCTTCTATAGTTATATCTCCCTCTGACCACAGCGGAGGAAGGTTATCTTCATTTAAGGTCCTATATTACATTGAGTCTGGCCAGATAATTCAAAGTAATCCTAATTTAAGGTCATCTGATCAGTAACCTTACTTTCATCTGCAGCCTTATTACCCCTTTGCATGTAACCTAACATATTCACAGTTTAAGAGCATTAATACACTGACATTTTGGAGGTCATTATTCTGCTTATCACATCAACTTTACGCAATATTGCCTAACAGCTCTCTAAAATGTTTGTAGCATTTATATTCCCACAAGTAATAGATGAGAGTTCCCTTCTCTGTACTTGTGGTCAATACTGGGTATTGTTGGGCATTCACATTTTTGCCAATCTAAAATCTTTAATTGTTGATTTAAATTTTATTTTCTCAGTAAATAGTAAAATCAAACTTGTGATATGCTCATTGATTCTTTTGGCTTTCTCTTTTTAGAAATGCTTTTATATCTATTCTTTTTGTTAGCTGTGTTACCTTTTGTTTTCATTAATTTTAGGAGTTATTCCTGACCAGTGGTGGTGCAGAGGATAGAGCATCAGCCTGGGACACTGAAGACCCAGGTTCGAAACCCCGAGGTCACTGGCTGGAGCGCAAGGTCACTGTTTTGAGCATGGTATCATAGACATGATCCCATGGTTGCTGGCTTGAGCTCAAATATCACTGGCTTGAAGCCCAAAGTCTCTAGCTTAAGCAAGGGGTCACTAGCTCAGCTGAAGGTCCCCAATCAGGGCACATAATAGAAGCAATCAATAAACAACTAATGTACTGTAAGTATCAGTTGATACTTCTCATCTCCCTTTCTGTCTGTCTCTCTTTAAAAAAAAAATTAAGAGTTATTTATATGTTATTTATTAAATCTTGGTAGGTTTATTGGATTCTCCTAGAGTGCTGCTTTATTTAAGAATGTATTGACCTGATTTTTATAAAAGAATTAAAATTTTGATGCAACAAATTTATTAATCTTTTATAGTTTGGATAATTTATGTCTTATTTAAGAAATCATTCCTAATCTGAAGTCAAAGATATTGATAGATTGCTCTGTTTTTATTTTAAAGCTTTTACATTTTTTTTCTTAGCATATTTATGTCTTTGATCTACCTGGAATTTTCAATGTGCTGTAAGGCAGAAATCCAATTTTATTTTATTTTCCACATGTATAAAAATTATTTCAATTTCATATACTGAATTTTAAATCTTTTGCCCTGTTCCCTTTTTTCTTTTTAAAGTCATTGTAATTGTGGGTGTCCTGATTTCTATTTAAGATATAATCCTCTGTTTCTAACCCCTTATCTGCCACTTACACTACAGCCCTTCCTCTCCAAACCTGTAGTCAATAATGAATCTGCTGTATCTTAATCTAGGTTTTGAGTATATTGAGGCATTAGTTTTACTGTAATAATATATGACCCTGTTTTATTTTCAACACATTCATCTGTTACTCCTGTTACATGTTGACTGCTTGGCAGTTGCTCCTCTGCTTCTACTCCATGTCATTTCATTTCTGAGTCCAGGATAAAACAAGAGAAGCTTCCCTCTGGGAAGTGCCTTTCCCATGGCACTGGAAAGGAAGGGAGAGAGTTGGTAGAACTGTGCAGTGGCTCTGAAAGTCTCTGCTTGGATGTGGACTACACCATATCCACTTGCGTTTGTCATAACAGGTCACATGGTTTGGCCCTATGTTAATGGTGCAGGAAAGTATACTTCTTCAAGAGGAGATACTGCTTGTCACACCACAGAGAAGAAAAAATGTAGAATTCTCTCTCACAATGGGAGAGTGAATAGTAGAAGAAACAATCAATCTACCAGAATTATATCTGATACCAAAAAAATCACATATATTTACATTATACACATTATAGACACTTGAATATTTGCTATACTTTATGTTAAAAATAGTGAATTATTCATCTGTACATCCCAAGTGAAACACTCTCATTGGGTGTAGAGATTAACAAAATGTGAAACAAAACTTTAAGAAAGGCATGCAGATTACATGCCAAATGTCCAGTGGAGCTAGACAGTTACATGAAGTTTAAAGATAAAATAAAGGATATTTTCTAGAAATAAAGAATATTTAGTGTACAGATTAAAGGAGCTCACAGAATGCCATCCAAAATGAAGGTGAAAGTGAAGGAGAATAAGAGGCAGGGTTGGCTGAACCTGTTATTAATGCAGTGTTAATGAAACGTTGAGTCTAAAGCTAATGATGTAACATGTTAGATTCATCCACTTATGACTCATTCTGAATTTATTTTCACAGATTGTTCCAGTTTCCTCTACCTTCCTTTTTAGAACTGGCTTTGCTCATCTCTATAGTTTTATTTCACTCACATTTTCTACCAACCAGGAACTGTATTGGGAGTTATTCATGTTGAAGTCCTATAGTTTCGCAGCAACTATACATTAGATGCCCAATAATGAATCATGAACAGGTATAAAAATATAGTCATTCTGAGCTTTTCATCATTTCCTTAAATGGCCATGCTTTTTCATTTCTACCCATGCAGTTCTTACTGCCTGGACTTCCCTTGTCTCACCATTCTAAGAGTTAATCACACCCCAGCCCCCAATCCTCTGTGCATCATTGACCTTTATACATACTTTTGTTATAGTACTTATCACTCAGGGTATGCTAAGATTCTGCATTTCCATTTGTTCTAGAGTATCTATTAGTGTCTTGCATATAAGAGGAGCTTACGGAATGTGAGTAATAAATAAATTATGTCCCTCACTCCTTCAGTGCTTTCCTCCACTTTTTTCTGCTAATACTTACCCTGTCATTTAATGCAGGACTTTTCAATGGGAGTAGCATACCATTCAGATAGTGATAACAGAAGGAATAGAAATAATTTTGAGAAAATGCAAAGTTTCCTTCAAAAGGAACTTTTGGCCTGAAGTCAGAAATTCTGTCTTAAATGATGTATCATACAAGTTTTCTCTATCAAGAAAGCAATCAAAGCCCTTAAATTAAAAGATGTTAGAAGGAAAATTAAAAGGTGTCTATTCACTTTTATTATTGCTATGAAAATAATTTATTATTAGAATTACTTTAAGCGTAAGCAACACTTGGCTAAGACTTTGCAGATTTTGATGAAACCTATATCTTTAATTATAAGATATAAATTTGAATAATTATTTTTACAGTGTTTTCCTAGGGCAGCAAATTTCAACCTTTTTATCTCATGGCATACCTAAATTAATTACTAAAATTCTGCAGCACAACAAAAAATAATATTTTTTTCCAATCTGACAAAAAAAGACATAATTTTGACTCATTTGCACCAAACAGCTCTCATTGTGTTGGCTGTTGTCAATTTTTGTTTTTGTTGTTTTAAATTTGACAATCTAAGGGAAAAGAAGTCAATGATCCTGACTAAATTGTCAGGTATTAAATATTTAAAAAATTTTTGCGGCATGCCGGTTGAAAAATTGCTGCCCCAGGGTATGAACTCATTTTTAATTATTATAGAAATAAAAGATGAGTTACAAAAGTGCTTTCATGACCTGCAAAAAAACAAATATTGTGTAGCAAGTATTAAAGTGTTGCACAATGATTATCATTGAAGGGATTTTTATAGTCCCCAATGAAAAAGAGTGCTATCCCAAAAGTATTCATTCGGTGCAGTTTAAGATGATAAAGTACCAACCAGTTTATAGGACAAAGCAAGGTAGAAGGCAGAAGTATCACAGATTTTTTTTTTTTTTCTGTAGGTACCTCATTACTTAGCTAATTCATTTTAGGCATCCTCTTTTTTTTTTTTTTTTTTGTATTTTTCTGAAGCTAGAAACCGGGAGAGACAGTCAGACAGACTCCCGCATGCGCCCGACCAGGATCCACCCGGCACGCCCACCGGGGGCGATGCTCTGCCCACCAGGAGGCGATGCTCTGCCCTTCCAGGGTGTCGCTGTTCGGCGACCAGAGCCACTCTAGCGCCTAGGGCAGAGGCCAAGGAGCCATCCCCAGCGCCTGGGCCATCTTTGCTCCAATGGAGCCTCGGCTGCGGGAGGGAAAGAGAGAGACAGAGAGGAAGAAGAGGGGGAGGGGTGGAGAAGCAAATGGGCGCTTCTCCTGTGTGCCCTGGCCGGGAATCGAACCCGGGACTTCTACATGCCAGGCCAATGCTCTACCACTGAGCCAACCGGCCAGGGCCTAGGCATCCTCTTTAGAGTGCTCAGTATAATATAATATGATTAAATCTGATATTTGATTTTGAAAGTCACTATAAATCAGGTCACTGAATGAATATCTAATTTGGGTGATAGCATATTCTACTAAATTTTTGGATATATACATATATATGTTAATATTCAAGGAATTTATATATATATATATATATATATTTTTTTTTTTTTTGTATTTTTCCAGAGTTGGAAACAGGAAGGCAGTCAGACAGACTCCCGCATGCCCACCAGGGGGCGATGCTCTGCCCATCTGGGGCATTGCTTTGTTTCTGTTTTTTTTTGTTGTTTTTTTAAAATTTATTTATTAAATTTAATGCAGTGACATTGATAAATCAGGGTACATATGTTGAGAGAAAACATCTCTAGATTATTTTGACATTTGATTGTGCTGTATACCTCTCCCCCAAAGTTAAATTGTCTTCTGTCACCTTCTATCTGGCTTTCTTTGTGCCCCTCCCCTCCCCCAACCTCTGTCTCCTTCTTCACCCAATCCCCCCTCCCCCCACCCCCAATCTCTGTTGCCATCACATTCTTGTTCATGTCTCTGAGTCTCATTTTTATGTCCCTTCTATGTATGGATTCATATACTTCTTAGTTTTTTTTTTCTGATTTACTTATTTCACTCTGTATAATGTTATCAAGGTCCATCCAGGTTATTGTAAATGATCCGATGTCATCATTTCTTATGGCTGAGTAGTATTCCATAGTATATATGTACCAAAGCTTTTTAATCCACTCGTCCTCTGACAGACACTTGGGCTGTTTCCAGATCTTCGCTATTGTGAACAATGCTGCCACAAACATGGGGGTGCATTTCTCCTTTTGGAGCCATTCTACTGTGTCCTTGGGGTATATTCCTAAAAGTGGGATAGCTGGGTCAAAAGGCAGTTCGATTTTCAGTTTTTTGAGGAATCTCCATACTGTTTTCCACAGTGGCTGCACCAGTCTGCATTCCCACCAGCAGTGCAGGAGGGTTCCCTTTTCTCCACATCCTCGCCAGCACTTATTCTGTGTTGTTTTGTTGATAAGTGCCATTCTGACTGGTGTGAGGTGATATCTCATTGTGGTTTTAATTTGCATTTCTCTAATGATTAGTGATATTGAACATTTTTTCATATGCCTATTGGCCATCTGTATGTCCTCTTTGGAGAAGTGTCTATTCATCTCTTTTGCCCATTTTTGGATTGGGTTGTTTGTCTTCCTGGTGTTGAGTTTTACAAGTTCTTTATAAATTTTGGTTATTAACCCCTTATCAGACGTATTGTCAAATATGTTCTCCCATTGTGTAGTTTGTCTTTTTATTCTGTTCTTTGTTGTCTTTAGCTGTGCAAAAGCTTTTTAGTTTGATATAGTCCCATTTGTTTATCCTGTCTTTTATTTCACTTCCCCGTGGAGATAAATCAGCAAATATATTGCTCCGAGAGATGTCCGAGAGCTTACTGCCTATGTTTTCTTCTAAGATGCTTATGGTTTCACGGCCTACATTTAAGTCTTTTATCCATTTTGAGTTTATTTTTGTGAGTGGTGTAAGCTGGTGATCTAGTTTCATTTTTTTGCAGGTAGCTGTCCAATTTTCCCAACACCATTTGTTAAAGAGGCTGTCTTTACTCCATTGTATTTCCTTACCTCCTTTGTCAAATATCAGTTGTCCATAGAACAGTGGGTTTATTTCTGGGTTCTCTGTTCTGTTCCATTGATCCATATGCCTGTTCTTATGCCAGTACCAGGATGTTTTGAGTACATCGGCCTTGTAGTATAACTTGATATCAGGAAGTGTGATACCTCCCACTTTATTCTTCTTTTTTAAGATTGCTGAGGCTATTTGTGTTCTCTTTTGGTTCCATATAAATTTTTGGAATATGTGGTCTATATCTTTGAAGTATGTCATTGGTATTTTAATTGGTATTGCATTGAATTTATAGATTGCTTTGGGTAATATAGATATTTAATGATGTTTATTCTTCCTAACCATGAGCACGGTATATGCTTCCACTACTATAATAGTAGGGGATTTCAATACCCCACTAACATCACTAGATAGATCCTCAAGAAAGAAAATTAACAAAGAAACAGCAGACTTATTGGAAACACTAGATCAACTCGATTTAATAGATATCTTCAGAACCTTTTACCCTAAAGCAGCAGAATATACATTCTTTTCAAGTGCTCATGGTACATTCTCTAGGATAGACCACATGTTAGGGCACAAAAGTGCTCTCAACAAATTTAAGAAGACTGAAATCATATCGAGCACTTTCTCCAATCACAACGGCATGAAACTAGAAATGAATCACAACAGAAAAGCAAAAAAATTCTCAAACACATGGAAACTAAATAGCAGGGTGTTAAATAATGAAGGATTAAGAATGAGATCAAAGAAGAAATTGCTCTGTTGCAACCACGCCATTATAGCACCTGAGGCAGAAGCCATGGAGCCATCCTCAGTACCCGGGCTAACTTTGCTCCAATAGAGCCTTGGCTGTGGGAGGGGAAGAGAGAGACAGAGAGGACGGAGAGGGGGAGGGATGGAGAAGCAGATGGGCGCTTCTCCTGTGTGCCCTGGCCGGGAATCAAACCCAGTACTCTTGCACACCAGGCTGACGCTCTACCACTGAGCCAACTGGCCAGGGCCAAAATAAATATATTTTAAAAAAGAAAAAATATGTATCTATTTTTGTATTGGTGGGGATGCTTAAGAATTAAATATATATAAGCTATTAAGCCAATGGAAGATAAGCAAACCAGAAGTAGTAAAAAGAATGACAACATAAAAAAATGAGACACGTATACATGTTAGATGTAGTGCACCATATAAACTGATAAAAAGTGCTGCCTTATGTAAATTGTTTATAAAGTGCTAGAATTCATACACATATTAGTGGGTTTTTTTTTTACTTTACTTCACTTATTTCTTTTACTCTTTATATAATAAAGTACTAATGATTTTTTTGGATGCCCAATCTCTAAACCCATTCCAATTTAGAAAATAAAATATTTTATGAATTTTTGTGGGAGATTGAGTTCATGTAGGTTTTCCCCATGGTAGCTGAATAAATTCAGCCATTCTATTTCTTTAAATGATTCATACCTTGACAATGTACATAATTTTGTGCTAGGGTTCACCTAAAGATTTTGGGCTATAAATTTCTATGACTTAAAAAAATCAATGGAGAAATTATTAAATGGCTACAACTTTCCATTATACTTAAGAGAATTAATTAGCAGTTAATTTGGGGTCTCTTTCTGCAAAGATTGTGAATGTTCTGAGATTTTGCCTACTGGCAAGTTAACAAGTTAACCTGCCAGTTTCATGGATCTGGTAGAAGACATAAGACAAAGACAAAGGACACTTTGTTATGCACAGCAACAGGGCAGCTCATTGCTCACAGCAATAGCAGCAAAGTAGTATCATTTTTGCGGGGTTTCTGACTCCCAGTTTCTACAAAGGCTACGTGAGGAGTGCTAGCTGACACATACACACTCGAGAGGCATGACTGGATGTGGGCTTTCAGACTCTCAATCTTTTATGGTAATAAACATATCATTTCTTTGCTCCAAACAGAGACACTATCCAAACTGTCTTCTGATGTGATTCACTATACAAGCAGTCTTGAACAAAGGGCAGTCAGTACCTTGCTCACGAAAGTCCAAAAATTTGATAAATCCATACAAGGTTATTGTCTCCCAAAAGTCATAGAGCAGGAGTCATTCCATGTTATAAATTCATGCCTCAGAATATTACAGACTTAGGATATAACAAAAAAGAAAACTTTAACCTGGAATGTTTTTTATGATTTTGTACTAAATGCTATTCTTAAGTAGAAAACAGTCTTCTTATATAAAGAATATAAAATTTAAATCTTAAAAATCTGTTTTCAGAATGAAAAATTTTTTGTCAAATGCTCTGAATATAAAGTATTATACCTCTCAACAAAGCTTCTCACATAGACTTATGGTTGTTCTATGGCTGTTAAAGCCAAAGAAAATGACAATGAAAGGGCAAATCTAACTTCGTTTTTAAAGACTAATCATTGGCTACCTTATGCCTGTGATATAGGGAGAGTTTTTTTTTCTTCCTAATATGAAAATGTTCATTGGCTTTTAATACTAGACTTATAATAAACAAATATACTTGTTGAAAATTAACTAAAATTATTTTCCATGTTCATTGGACATCCTCTTTCATCAGATATCCATTTGTTTTAAATGCATTCATAAAATTATTTTTTTTAATTTATTCATTTTTAGAGAGGAGAGAGAGAGGGAGAGAGAGACAGAGAGAGAGAGAAGAGGGAGGAGCTGGAAGCATCAACTCCCATATGTGCCTTGACCAGGCAAGCCCAGGGTTTCGAACTGGCGACCTCAGCATTTCCAGGTCAACACATTATCCACTGCACCACCACAGGTCAGGCATAAAATTATTTCTTGAAAAATGTTTATTTAATGATGACATTTTTATGGCATTAGTAACAAAGAGAATTTTTTTTTTTAATTTCCATGAATGATAGTGACAATGGATTAGTACCAGATATACAAGTAGGTCTAAAAATACCTAATCTGACCTTTATTTTTAATGTGATCAGCAGGGGCTGCTACCCTTCCTGGTATAACTTAGGCGTTATGACAGCTGACTGCAATCAATCATTTGTACTTGTCTGATTCAACAGAGTTGAATTGCTTTGAGCCTTTTTCTCAAAGACTGATTCCACTCTGGGAATTGGTGGGTAATGTTTATTTTACTCCGTAAGGCTTTTGAGGGAATCTGATGAAAATAAAAATGTATTTTCTAGTTTAATTTAAATAAACATATGTTTAAAACTATATTGTGAACCAAAATTAAACTTAGTGAGTAGACATATATAGAGTATTAGGCATTTAGAATGAATGTCTTAGGCACCAAAGTTAAAAAATAAAATTTAATGTCATTTTATATGCTTGTTAGCCTCTATTATTAGTCTTATTAAACTCATAATAAAACTTAACAACAGTAGAAAACAGTGTTTTCTAAGACCTAAAATTAAAACAAAGGTAGAGATATTAAATTTTAAAATGCCATTTTTGTTTATCTTTTCTTTTGTTATTTGGGGAAAAATGTTTTTTAAACCTATGAAAATCTGAGGTCATTAATGCCTATGCCAACAGTATCTTGGATTTGAAAACTAAGGTATAGAGGTATTAAGTGACATTTCCAACATTGGTGTAGCAGAGTAGGCTTGGGGCAGTAATTGGCCAGAAAGGTGACATATGGCAGAAGCCCGTTCACCTAGAGCTAGAAAGGAAGGGAAGAGCTTCAAAGTGGTAGTCAACCTGGTCCCTACTGCCCACTAGTGGGCATTCCAGCTTTTATGGTGGGCGGTAACAGAGAAACCAAAGTATAAATTAAAAGATAGATTTGACTATAGTAAGTTGTTTTATAAAGATTTATTCTGCCAAACTTAGTGAGAATACAACATAAAGTACTTGGTAAGTAATTATTTTTATATGCTTTAACTTGCTGTAACTCTGCTTTATAAATTTTATAAAGTAAAGTTACTTCCCTACTTTATAAATCACCATTACTGTGGAACCGGTGGGTGGTTAGAAAATTTTACTACTAACGGAGATACAAAAGTGGGCCGTAGGTATAAAAAGGTTGACACCCCTGCTCTAAGAGAAACTTCTCCTCAGGGCAGAAGAATAGAAATATTCTTGAACTCACTAACAGACAAAGCTTTAAATGACTTACTGCTCCAAATATACAACACATCAGTTTATTTATGACTGCCGGTATCTTTATTTTTAAATTACATTCATTATGTTGACACTGATTAATGATATTATATAAGTTCAAGTGTACAATTCTATGATACATCATCTGTATATTGTATTATATGCCCACCACCCAAAGTCATCTTCTATCACCAATATTTGACTCCCTCTCACTCTACTCACACCCCACTCGTCCTCTCTGGTAACTGTCATACTGTCTGTGTCTATGAGGTTTTGTTTGTTCATTTGTTGCTTTCACTCTTATTTTCCAAGTATTTGTGAAATCATATGGTTCTTAACTTTTTCTGTCTGACTTATTTTGCTTAGCATAATAGTCACAAGATCCAAGACATAGAAACAATTTAAGTGTCCTTTGTTATATGATTATATCAATAAAATGTGGTACATATATACAATAGAATACTACTCTCCCTTTAAGAAAAGATGAAATACTGCCATTTGTGATAAGATGGGTGGATCTACTGGTATGTTTGTGTACACTGTCCAATCAGAACCTAATGATGTCATTGTGGGTCCAATAAGATGACAACTTTGTAGTACTCTCGTAGAAGTTTACTTCACCATGATATTTTGGCTACAATTTTTAAATTGTAACCTTGGCCCTGGCCAGCTAGCTCAGTGGTAGAACATTGGCTGGTCTATGGAAGTCCCAGATTTGATTCCCAATCAGGGCACACAAAAGAAGCACCCATTTGCTTCTCCACCCTTCCACCTTTTCTTTCTCTCTCTCTTTCCCTCCCGCAGCCAAGGCCCCATGGGAGCAAAGTTGGCCCAGGTGCTGAGGATGGCTCCATGGCCTCTACCTCAGGTGCTAGAATAGCTCTAGTTGCAATGGAGCAACACTCCAGATGGGCAGAACATCATCCCCTGGTGGGCATGCCAGGTGGATCCCGATCAGGAGCATGTGGGAGTCTGTCTCTCTGCCTCCCTGCTTTGCACTTCAGAAAAATACAAAAAAAAAAAATTGTTTGTCACCTTATAACTAAGTAAGCTTTTAAAAAGCTGAATAGGGAAATTCTTTTTAAAGTATTGAACAGGAAAATTTTAGCTGATGTCTTTTTTTCTTCCCCTCAGCAATTTTCCTTATAGCAAGTAGTTGTATTTTAAATAATGTCTTTGACCTTAAAGCTTCTCAAAGCAGGGTAGAAACTTTATGTCCTTGATGATATAATGATGTGGGTGTTTTTTCAGCTGAAGGGCCAATTACTTAGCTACTCTCTTCATCACAAGGCAAGGATTCTCCTCCTAGTTCTGATGAAATAGTTCATTACTTATTTCTTCATATAATCTAGACTCTTGACATCCTATTTGACAGTTCTTCATTTTCACCAACAAAGTCCCATATAGAGACAAATAAGTTTGTACAAACTAAAAGCTGTACTTCAGAAAGCTACTAATGAAAAGTTTATTTAAATTTCTCATTTGATTTTGCAAGTTAATAGCACATTGTTTAGAATATATGTAATTTTATTTTCTTTGATCTCCTCTATACCATTCTACTTTTTGCAATTACTAATTTTGACATCTTCTTTCATGAAGAAATAAGTTCATTTAACTAAAATTATGCAGTTTTTAGAATTGGGAAGAATCTCTCATCAACAAGAGACATAGATTTCTCCTGACTTTTTTGTTATTGCTGTTTTAAATACTTATTTCTTTGCTTTTTAATTGTTGTTGTTGTTTTAAGTATTTAATTCATTGCTTTTTAAATTTTCAAGCTTGATTGAGATATAACCATCATATAATATTGTGTAAGTTTAAGGTTTACATGATTATTTGATAAATGTGTATATTGAGGAATGATTACCACAATAAAGTTGGTTAACACATTCATCATTTCACATAGAATAGTTATTATTTTGTCTGTGGGAGTGGTGATAACTTTTAAGATCTACTCTCAGCAACTTTCAGTTTTACAATACAGTATTGTTCACTAGATTCACAACACTGTATTCTCAGAGTTTATTCATTTTATAACTACATGTTTGTAATCATTTGACCGCCTTCAGCCATCCCCCAGCGCCACCCATGGCAACTACTGATCTATTCTCTGTAGAATTCACTGGTAAAATCATCTGGTCCTGGGGTTTTATTTATGGGGAGGTTTTTAATTACTAATTTAATCTCCTTACTCATTACTTTCTGTTCAGCTTTCTTACATTTTTTACAATTAAGTTTTGGTTGTTATATGTTTCTTGAATTTTATCCATTTTTTCTAGTAGTCCAATTTGTTGGCATATAAATGTTTGTACTAGTCTCTTATGGTCCCTTTTATTTCTGTGGCATCTCAGTGTCTCCTCTTTCATTTATAATTTTATTTGAGTTCTCTCACTTTTCTTGGTTAGTCTAGCAAAAGTTTTGCCAGTTTTGTTTTTAAATCTTTTGTTTTTCTATTCTCTATTTCATTAATTTTTGCTCTGATCTTAATTATTTTCTTTCTTGGTCTAAGTTTGGCCTTTGCTTTGCTTTTCTAGTTTTTTGAAGTGTAGTTTGTTAATTTGAGATCATTCTTTAATTTGATATATGCATTTCTACCTGTAAAATTCTCTTAGAACTGCTTTTGCTGTATTCCATATGGATTGGTATATTGTGTTTCCATATTCACTTTTCTCAAGATATTCTTTGATTTTCTTTTTGATTTATTTATTTATTTATTTATTTATTTATTTATTTGTATTTTTCTTAAATTGGAAACCGGGAGGCAGTCAGACAGACTCTCACATGCACCTGACCGGGATCCACCCGGCATGCCCACCAGGGGGCGATGCTCTGCCCATCTGGGGCGTCGCTCTGCTGCAATCAGAGCCATTCTAGCACCTGAGGCAGAGGTAGCGCCTGAGGCAGAGGCCACAGAGCCATCCTCAGCGCCCGGGCCAACTTTGCTCCAATGGAGCCTCGGCTGCGGGAGGGGAAGTGAGAGACAGAGAGGAGGGAGAGGGGGAAGGGTGGAGAAGCAGATGGGCACTTCTCCTGTGTGCCCCGGCCAAGAATCAAACCTGGGACTCCTGCACGCCAGGCCGACACTCTACCACTGAGCCAACCGGCCAGGGCCGATTTCCTTTTTGACACAGTCTTTCTTCAGGAGTATGTTGTTTAATTACCAAGAATGTCTGATTTTTTTTAGTTTTTCTCCTATTAATTGATGTTCAGTTTTATACCGTTTTTGTTGCAAAAAATACTTGATAGAGTTTCTATCTTCTTGGATTTGTTATAACTTGTTTTGTGCCCTAACAAACCTGTCCAAGAAAATGTTGTATGTGCTTTAGAAGATTGTGTATGTTGCTGTTAGTGGATGAAATATTCGATATCTATTATATTTTCTAAATAGGTCAATTTGAGGCATATTGTTGATCTATCCATTGTTGAGAATGTAGCATTAAAGCCCAATCTGTTACTATATTGCTGTTTATTTCTCCTTTTAGTTCTGTTAGTATTTGCTTTACACATTTTCCTTTGATGTTAAGTGCTTAAATATTATTGTTTTAGTTTCTTGATGATTTAATCATTCTATAATGATCTTCTTTTAATCCCTTGTGACAATTTTTATGTTAAATTCTATTTTTGTGATATAAGTTTAGCTACCCCGCTTTCTTTTGGTTACCATTTGCTTGTGATAACATTTTCCATTCAATCCTATGCATCCTATATGTGTTCTTAAAGCTAAAGTCAGTCCCTTATAGGAAGCATATTGCTGGATCTTGTTTTTTTTTTCTCTATTCAGCCATTCCATGTCTCTTGATTAGATGATTTAATCCATTTAGATTTAAAATAATTATTGATAGGTAGGGAATTCTGATTGCTATTTTGTTGTGCTCTGATTGATTTGTGGATAGTTTGTTTCTTCCTCTCTTGAAGCTTTCCTTTGCGCTTTGATTACATTTTTGCCTCTGTGCTTTAACACCTTTATCATAATATCTTGTGTATCAACCACAGGTGTTTTCTTTTCGGTTACCATGAAGTTTACATAAAATATAGCCATTCTCTCTTTTACATATTCATATGATTCTATGATGTTTATTTTTTTCCAATTTCCTAGAAGTTTACCCATTAACATTTCTTTTAAGATCTGTCTAGTTGTGAAGAACTTCAATTTTTGTTTGTTTCAGAAAGTTCTTTCTTCCCTTAATTTCTTAATGGCAACTTTGGCAGTAGAGCATTTTAGGCTGACAGTGTTTTTCCTTTCTGGATATTGAATTTATCATCCCCCTTTCTACTGGCCTGCAAAGCTTCTAGTTACAGTCTTTTTGGAGTTTTATTGTATGTGAAAAATCATTTTGTAACTCTTTTTAGGTTCAACCTATTTGGGTTCTTTTGAGCCTCATGAATTTGCACATACATTTCTGTCTGAAAGATTTTGGAATTTTTCAAGCATTGTTGCTTAAAATAGATTTTCCATCCTTTTATCTTTCTCTCATCCTTCCAGGCTCTCTTCTTAAGTGAAGCTCTCACCTGTACTCCACAGTTGGAGGGAGCTGGATATTGCACGTTCTTGCTGAGCTGGATCTCTGTCCAGGCTTCTCCCTGCTGGGTGGAGCTGCAGGCGATGCTCCTCCATTGAGCAGGGTCATGGCTGAGTCCTCTGCTTGGGCAAGGCCACACGCTATGTTCATCAGTCAGACGGAGACAGAGAATCAGCTCTGCGGCTGAAGGAGGTTGTAGGTTAGGCTGTGCTACTGGGTGGTATTGTAGACTGAGGTCCAACGCTGCTCAGGATCATTGTTCAGCCTTTCTGATATGTGTGTGGGGGTTATGCTCAACAATTGGGCAGGACTACTGGCTTGGCTTCCTGCCTAGGCAGGCCATAGGATTCATTCCACAGCTGCTGGGCATCTATGGCCAAGCTTTCCAGTGAAGTGGACCTGGAAACTATGCTTAGCAGTTGGGCTGGGCTGCTAATTTGTGCCCTCTGCCTGGATGAGGCCATAGAATAATTCCACGACTAGTATGTCCTGTTGGCTCTGGCAGAACTGCCAGCCAAACTCTCTGGCCAGAAGGGGCCACTGATTCTGCTCTGCAGATGGGCTGGGCCGCTGGCTGGGGTCACTGCTTCAGTGCCACTGCAAGCAGAAATGCAATTTACCAAGATCTGAGTGCTGGTTGCTGTAAGCTCTTCTCTGCTTCTCTATTTCCATTTGATCCCCAGTATTTTCCCAACCATCCTCATGAAATTAAGATCAATGTGGGCCTCCTAGAAAATGTTCTACAATGCAAGGGAGCATCTTTGTCCTTCATGGATTCTCCTTTTCCCACTAGAGAAACTATAGGCTTAGGGGGAGCTTTCTTATTGCAGTATTGTGCCATCCCTAGGTAGATGTGATGTGATCATAGCCAAACTATCTCTTATTCTTCTAATGTGGTGCTTCTCAGTCCCTGTGGACCGGGGGCTGCTGCAGACTCATCCCCAGGTTCTGCGATTTTCACAATATCTTGTCTTTGGATAGTTGCTAGTTGGTTTACTTGTGAGGGGAACTAAAGTCAGGAATGCTATATATCAACATCTTGATGATGGCACTTCTCTGCTGACTTTGTAGCTTGAAGCTATAAAGCTATTTTCAGGAGTATAGCTAGGCCTATGGATCCTAAATTTAGACCAAAAGAGATTTTTCATGATATACTATATACTGATTTTCTAAGCATATTTGATTTTATAGGACAGGAATTGCATCCCTTTTCCCTGCTTATCACTATATCTCTGAATAAAATTTTCTCCTAAGGTCAGTTTCAGTTATGTCCCCTTTGAACCTCAAATTTTGACTAATTTCTGTTATTTGTCAAATTCAAAATGATTCTATGCATTTCACAGCTTTTGCTGTAATGTAAGCTTAGGGGTTGTCAGTGAAGAAACAAATTAGAATTTTCTTGCTCATCAAGTCCCCAGGGTAAATGAATTGCTTCATTGCATTCTGTAAAGAGAAGGCAAAGGGAACAGTTTATTTGTATTCAGTTTAACCTCTCTGAGCTGTTGACATTGGAACTGGTTAATGGCAAACGGTTAAGAACTATTAAGTTCTCATTAGTGATGCCCCTGGATTAGAGCCAAGTGGTATAGGACATCATTTAATAGTAAATATTAAAGCATATTTATTAGAAGAAGAGAAAGGCCTGCCTACATTATTTAGAAGAAGAAAACAGAAGAGTAGAACTTAATTGGTATCAAAACAGGGTCAGAGACTAATTATGATTTAGTTTCATGTAACTTTACCTTCTCATTTCTTAACTTCGTAATTGTTTCTGGCAATGTCACGGCTGGAAGAATGAAGTGCTTTCAGAAATGTGAGCAGCTCAGAATCATTATTAACTTCGGGCTGTCTACACAATTAATAATTCAGTGCAATTTTATCTATGCTAGTTTTAGAATGCTTTGTTATGAGATAAGGTAATATTAATCTGTTTTCCAGGGAGCAAATAAAAAAGAATATACTCAGGTATCAATGAATTTATTCTAGTTTGAAAGTCTGTATATTGATTGCATTGTGGAATGACAATTATTAATAATTTAAATTTAAATGAATACGTCATTGACATATTGAGGTGCAGTAAAGCAAGCATAGTTAACACAGATTGGCATGTTGATGACATTGGTTATACCCTAAAACATGTATGCAAAGCTGTGCCTGTTTCAGAGAATCTAGAGAAACAGTTTGAGTCACATCTTAGGAAAAATATCAGGATTCATTTGTGAGTTTTACATATATATTTCTTATTATAAACACATGATTTCATTATATAATCAAACAGTGTACTACATTTGAAGACATTAAGTGGTCATTTTATTTAGGTTCTCCTAAATTTTACTGGCTCTTCTTTTTTTTTTTTTTTTTTTTGACAGAGACAGTCAGAGAGAGGGACAAATAGGGATAGACAAGAAGGGAGAGAGATGAGAAGCATCAATTCTTTGTTGCAGCTCCTTAGTTATTCTTTGATTGATTTCTCACATATGTATTGACTGGGGGGCTACAGCAGAGTGAGTGACCCCTTGCTCAAGACAGCAACCTTGGGCTTCAAGCCAGCGACCATGAGGTCATGTCTACAATCCCACACTCAAGCTGGAGAGCCTGTGCTCAAGCTGAATGACCCTGCATTCAAGCAGGCGACCTCAGGGTTTCGAACCTAGGGTCTTCTGCATACCAGTTCAAAGCTCTATCCACTGTGCCACCACCTGGTCAGGCTGGCTCTTCTTTTTTAAGTACATACTTAGAGGCCACTTATTAGATTGTTTTAGGCAAATAAGATTTATTATGTTTGAAAAATGGGCATTAGTTTTTATATTTGTTTAAGATTGTTAGTTATTTTTTCATATATAAAATATTCTACCTCGTCTATGGGAGATAAATAACAAAGATTTAACTTTAAAAGGAAAAACATATATATAATTAGAAAGGCAGAAAATAAAACTAGGAACAATGCACAAGCCCCAGAATTCAAATTTATACAAAACAGTATTTCATTGAAAGACTGAAATTCAGTTAACCAAATGTTTTATTTATACTCTGCTTTTATCTTACTGTGTGACCATCTATGCACATCAGTGTTTCTGTTTTAATTTCCTTATCTATACTGATCTACTTATTTAGTTCATTGGTTTATAGTGAGACTGTAAAAGCGAAGTATGATACTATATTGCAAAGACCCCAGCTTTGGTGTTAACAGTGGATTAAAATCCTATTGACACTGTGAGATCACTTTGATTCTCTGTATCTTCATCTGAAAAATGTTGTGAGGGGTAGAGATAAAATATGTAAAGTACCTGGAACAAAGTAGTTATTTAGCCAATGGATCTGTCTTCTAATCGTACTATACAAGACTTACTAGGAAGATTGATAAGCTATTATAAGTACCTCAAAGTGCAGTTTCCCACTAAAATTGCAGCAAGGACAATGTTATGCAAATAACAGTGATATACATATTTGCATAAAACTGTAATTTTGATGTGTATGTTCAGTCAAACTCTTATGACAAATTAAACTCCAGGGTAAAGGATGGTTTTGCCAAACATGTAATTACTTATCAGAGTTCCCATTTTAATTATAAATTTTATCTTACATGTATCTGTTGGATGCTGGAAAATTACAATACTTATCTTTTCCACGAGAGTTCTAGGATTCCCAAGTAAAAGCTAAACAATTTTTTTGTATATATAGCAGAAATATTTGTAGCAGTTTTGGATCTTTATTACTTATAAAAATTAGTTCAATAACAATAATTCCAAATAAATCCTTTGAATGTTTTTGAATTCTGAGTACTATGCCCCTCAATCCAGCTTGGTCTTACAGCTGAGTCAAGTAGTTAAAGGGGCTTAGAGGAATTGAAGCTAGTAATGACTTTAGCAGCATGAAAATTTTGAAGGGGAAGAGATATTTTCCTTGGAGATAAAGGGTGAGTCAATGCTGGGGAAGTTCTCTAACTGGAGGGAAGCAGGAGGAAAAGTGAAAACTCACCATGTGGTTTATTGAAGTTTGAAGAGTAATTGATAATGTCTACCCTTATAGTTGACTACTACTTGTAGTTGATTACTACTTACACATGATGCTGGATATGGTAGGGATACATGCATGACATTCTATGTTATGAGTCATAGATTTCATATTTGGAGGAGACATTGGTGGTTATTTCCTTTAACCCATGTGCAATTTCAAATCTCATAAACTCAATTTACGAAGTGTTTCTTGGGTGAAATTAGGACTTCAGTATCAAATTTTATTTTAAGTGCCTGTTTTGTATAATACTTTTTTTTTTTTTTTTTTTGTATTTTTCCGAAGCTGGAAATGGGGATAGACAGTCAGACAGACTCCCGCATGCGCCCGACCGGCATCCACCCGGCACGCGCACCAGGGGGCGACGCTCTGCCCACCAGAGGGCGATGCTCTGCCCCTCCAGGGCGTCGCTCTGTCGTGACCAGAGCCACTCTAGCACCTGGGGCAGAGGCCAAGGAGCCATCCCCAGTGCCCCGGCCATCCTTGCTCCAATGGAGCCTCGGCTGCAGGAGGGGAAGAGAGAGACAGAGAGGAAGGAGAGTGGGAGGGGGGGGAGAAGCAGATGGGCGCTTCTTCTGTGTGCCCTGGCCGGGAATCGAACCCGGGACTTCTGCATGCCAGGACAATGCTCTATCACTCAGCCAACCGGCCAGGGCTCATATCTTTTACAGTTGAATAAAAATATATGTGACAGATAAAGCATCATTTAATTCCATTTAAATTGGTAGTTTATAGTGGCAGGAGCCTTATAGGCAGCCTGGTGGCTGAATGCTTGGCCAGCAAAATGCATGATTGGCAACCATGACTCTGCTCAGACTTAAAAAAATAAATAATAATGACAAAATCAAAAGATTATATAGCAACATATTTCTGGTTATTTTATATCCACTTAATTTAGCTGCTTTTAGAAAACAAAACTCCTCTAGAACACACAAGGATATTTATAATGACCAAATCTAGAAAAAATATCTGTCTGAGAGGGTCATTTGCGATTTTAATCCAGCTGGCAGTGACAGTTGGCAGTTTTTATTCTATCACTTGCTACAAAGAGAAAGGGATAAAGTTTGTCTCCAAAATATGTGGCATATACTTTGCCAAAGGAAACAACAGAAACTTTCAAATGGATTTATATATATATATATATATATATATATATATATATATATAATACTTATCTATATATATATAAAATAATTGCCATTATCTAAAGAAGCTGATTTGTGCTATTTAAATATTATAATAAGCAATAATCAATATATTTGAAAATAAATTTCTTAATTGTCTGTGATAGTGTACATGAACAAGAAGGTAGTGGTCACCTCATCTCTTATTTTTCCTACATTGGAAAAACAACAAGAATAATATTTTGATGTGGGTTGTATTTATTATTTTTTCTTTTGTTTTGCCCTATAAATCTTAGGTATTTTCAAAGACATGATTCATTAGACATTGAAATTTTTTCTTTTTCTTTTCTTTTTTTTTTTTTGTAGCAGATACAGAGAAAGTCAGAGAGAGGGACAGACAGACAGGAAGGGAAAGAGATGAGAAACATCAATTCTTTGTGTGGTTCCTTAGTTGTTCATTGCTTTCTCATATGTGCCTTGACAGGGGGGGACTACAGCAAACCAAGTGACCCCGTGCTTGAGCCAGCGACCTTGGGCTCAAGCTGGTGAGCCTTTCTCAAACCGATGAGCCCGTGCTCAAGCTGGTGACCTCAGGGTCTCAAACCTGGGTCCTCCACATCCCAGTCTGATGCTCTATCCACTGCGCCGCTGCCTGGTCAGGCTGAAAATTATTAGCCAAAATTATAGGATAATAAAACAAAGTCCTTTAGATAAATTTAACTGCCATAAAAAGATAAAGACATTTTAAGTATGGCCTAAGGCATATCTAGACTTTTGAATAGCAACATACAGTACTATGGGATTTTTATACCTTGGGAATTACAAAATAAGAGCAACTGGTCAGGTTGAGTCTGTCTTTATGATTGCTGAGAATTAGGAGAGAAAAAAAGAGGAAAAATTTGAGGCAACTGCATGTTAATTTCTATTTTTAATTATAAGTAACTCAAAGTTGTGATAATCGAATCATAAGATCTTAACTTTATAAGCATAGACGTGTCTTGATTTTCACCGAAGTGTTGCTGCTTTGCAAAGAAGTCTGCATTTTCCATGCTGTTTCACTCCTGCCCATCTCTCCACACTCTAGAACTGTGCCCAGATTGGCTAACTGAGAAATGAACATTCATTCTTCTGTGGTAGTTTCCATTCTAGTGATGATACCAAGTTTTACTCTTTAGCCATGATCTTTCTAGGTTTAGTTTGGCTTAGGCTCTCCAAAGATAAGAAAAAAAAATAGTCTTTTTCTTATTATTTATTTCCTAGCCACCTTTAATGATGTAAATATGTTGCTTTGATGATATTTGCCAAATGATTATAACATACAAGGAGCTCTTACTCAAGTTCACAATAGAGATTATTAGTATGTAATAGAAATAAAAGTAATAGAATAAATTGTCAGAGTGAAGATAAGTTATGTGTGCATTTAAGAGTTATGAAATTTTTTAAATGAATATTTTACAATCAAATTTACTTAAATTTTAAACAAGAGAAATTATATATCAGGTATGTTTCTGGGAGCTATAGATTACTCCACCACTAAAAAAAGTTCAACATTACATTTAATTAATTTTACATAGTTACATTGTTTATTTTAATCTTAGGTGTGCCAGAAAGTACCAATGACATTGATGGATAATAAATGAAGACTTTTTAGATATTTCATGTTGTAATGTTTATTGTAAATGGAACTACTAACAAATAACTTCTCTTGACATTTTTAATTCAAATTTGGTAGTATGTATTTAACAGTAAAGGAATAACCCCAGGATAAAAATAAATGTTGCTGCTATTTTTTAAATCAATTTTTGTTTTTTACTTACAGTTGATTTACAATATTATATTAATTTCAGGTGTACATCTCAGAGATTGGCCATACATAACTTACTAAGTCATCATCCTGATAACTCTCATACCCTTCTGACACAACACATTGTTACTAGAATATTACTGACTACTGTATATTATATTCCTTATTCTATACTTTACATTTGCATAATTATTCTGTAACAACCAATTTAATTTATTAATCCTTTTACCTTTTTCATTCATTTCTCTCCAACCTCCCTTCCATCTAACAACTGTCACAACTGTCAAAATGTTCTCTATATCTATGAGTCTGATTCTGTTCTGCTCGTTCATTTGTTTCTGTTTTATTTTAGATTGAATTTTGATAGATATGTATTTATTGCCATTTTATTGTTCATATTTTTTATCACATTTTATCTTCTTCTTAAGGAAGAACCTTTAGCATTTCATGTAATACTGGTTTGGTAGTGATGACCTCTTTTAACTTTTTCTTGTCTGGGAAGCTCTTTATAGAACCTTTGATTCTGAATGATAGCTTTGCTGGGTAGTGTCATCTTGATTGTAGATTCCTGCTTTTCATCACTTCAAGTATTTCTTGTCACTCTATTCTGGCCTACAAAGTTTCTGTTCAGAAATCAGCTGGCAGTTTTATGGGAGCTCCCTTGTAGGTAACTAACACTTGTTCTCTTGCTGCTTTTAAGAGTCTATCTTTGTCTTTAACCTTTTGCATTTTAAATATGATGTGTCTTGGTTGTGTGCCTCTTTGGGTTCATCTTTTTTGTTTGTTTGTTTTTGTTTGTGGTATACTTTTTTTTTTTTGTATTTTTCTGAAGCTGGAAACAGGGAGAGACAGTCAGACAGACTCCCGCATGCGCCCGACTGGGATCCACCCGGCATGCCCACCAGGGGGCGACACTCTGCCCACCAGGGGGCAATGCTCTGCCCCTCCGGGGCATCGCTCTGTTGTGACCAGAGCCACTCTAGCACCTGGGGCAGAGACCAAGGAGCCATCCCCAGTGCCCAGGCCATCTTTGTTCCAATGGAGCCTTGGCTGTGGGAGGGGAAGCGAGAGACAGAGAGGAAGGAGAGGGGGAAGGGTGGAGAAGCAGATGGGGGCTTCTCCTGTGTGCCCTGGCCGGGAATCGAACCCGGGACTTCTGCACACCAGGCCAATGCTCTACCACTGAGCCAACTGGCCAGGGCCTCTTTGGGTTCATCTTGTTTAGGACTCTGCACTTCCTAGACTTGTATGTTTGTTTCCTTCATGAGATTAGGGAAGTTTACTGTCATTATTTTTTTAAATAGTTTTTCAGTGTTTTGTTTTCTCTTCTCATTCTGGCATCCCCATGGTGTGAATGTTGGCACACTTGAAGTTCTCTCAGAGGCTCCTATACTATCTTGATATTTTTGGATTTTTTTTTTCTGTTCAGATTGGGTGTTTTTTTGCTTCCTTACATGGCAAATTGCTGATTTGATTCTCAGCTTCATCTACTTTACTGTGAATTCCCTGTAAATTATTTTTTATTTTATTTAATGTATCCTTTCTTTTTGACTGGTTCTTTTTTATAGTATCTATGTCCCTTTTTATGCTTATTATTTCTTTCTTGAAGTTCTTACTAAATTTCTTGAGCATCCTTATAACCAGTGTTTTGAACTCTGTATCTGCAAGATTGTTTACCTCCATTTTGTTTAGTTCTTTATGGAGATTTCTCTTGTTCTTTCATTTGGGACATTTTTCTTGTGGCTGCATTTTAATTGCTTCCCTGTGTTTGTTTTTATGTATTAAGTAGAGCTGCTATGTCTCCCAGACTTGGTAGAATGATCTCTGGCCACCCAAGCTGTGTTCCAGTTGTGCCCTTGTGTGGGCTGTGTGCCCTTCCCTGTTGCAGTTGAGCTTTGATTACTGTTGGCATCACTGGGAGGGATTAACCCCTGCTGATTGGTTATGAGGTCCAACTGTGACTACAGTAGAGGAGCTGCTATACAGAAGTCAACCCTAAGGAACAGCTCTTGATTCAGTGGGGATCAAGTACACACCTTGAGTGTGTACTCATGGAGGTGGTAGGGTTGTAATCTGGCATGGTCTGAAGCTGTTCAACAAGTGCACTGGCTTTGGGGCTTCCCAGGAATGCAAAGTCAGTCACTGCCTGTTCCCTGCCTGAGGCCAACTGGCATGAGCTACAGAGTGATGTACAGATGGCTGCTACTTGTATCAAACTCTGAGGTGCCCAGGAGAGGCCAAGCTGTAAACCAAGGCCTGCTGCCACTAGTGCCAGGGCTGGAGCCACTTAGCAGGAAGTAATGGGTATGTAGAGACCAGATATTGCTTGTTAGAGAGATTTTAAGAAAGTCCAAAGCATGAGGTGAGAGAGGCCATTTGTATAAACAAGCCATTGGAAATGGCTGGCATGGGCCCAAAAGTTGGTTGAGATGGGGTCTCAAAGAATAACCTGGTCAGGGAAACAGTGTGAGCCAAGTTGATGGAAACTCAGATATGGTGCCCACCTGCTGTCTCTATTCCAGAGTAGAACATCAAGATTCACTCTGAAGGGGAACATGGCCTCTACCACCATTTTTGTCCGGAAGAAAGCTGTTCCCCACCTCTCACTCTGATTCCAGGCAATCTGGTTTCTCATTGCATGTCCCTGATTTCTTTCAAGCTGAAGTTCATAGGGAGCAGGTTCACATAAGGCCATGTGTGGGCCCTTTAAGAGGAGCTGTCTGGGACTCCAGCAGCCTTCCATCTCCCTCAGCTTTAATCCCAGCTGAGTTTTATAGACAGCAGTTGCAGGGACTCCTCTTCCTGGCCCTGGGACCCTGGGTTGAGAGGACTGGTGTGGGGCTGGGACCCCTCACTTCTCATGGGGCCCCTCCAGAACTGAGACATCCCTCCCTATTTTAAACTGCTACACGTGGGTATGGGACCAGCCTGTTCCATGACGAACCCTCTTACCAGTCTTGATGTAGCTTCCTTAATTCCCTGGTTGTGGGATTTCCATTTAGTTTCAGGTGGTTCTGATTGATGGCTATTCTGTAGTTTAGTTGAAATTTTGAGGCGGTTGTGGGAGAATCTGAATTGCATGGTTACCTATGCCACCATTTCCCACACCACTGCTGTTTGTTTGTTTGTTTGTTTATTTTTTGTGACAGAGACTGGGAGAAAGACAGAGAGAGGGGCAGCTAGGGACGAACAGACAGGAAGGGAGAGAGATGAGAAGCATCAATTCTTCATTGTGGCACCTTAGTTATTCACTGAGTGCTTTCTGATATGTGCCTTGACTGGGGGACTACAGCAGAGTGAGTGACCCCTTGCTCAAGCCAGTGACTTGGACTTCCAGCCAGTGATCTTGGGCTTAAGCCAGCAACAATGGGGTCATCTCTAGACATGCTCAAGCCAGCGACCCCGTGCTCAAGCTGGTGAGCCCCCACTCAAGCTGGATAAGTCCATGCTCAAGCCAGCAACCTCGGGGTTTTGAACCTGGTTCCACTGCATCCCAGTCCACCACTCTATCCACAGTGTCACTCTCTGGTCAGGCCGCTGTTAATTTTAAATGAATTCATAAACCCTTTGACAATTGCCAAGATGAGAAAATTTGATGTATGATTCAAGATAGAAGTCTACTAAATATATCAGTTACATTTTTGCTTGTGTTTGATTGATTTCTACGTGACTAGTCATATTCTAAAACAGTGGTTTTCAGCCTTTTTACACTTCAGAGCTGGTGAAAATAAAATTATTTCAGGACTGCCAATGCAGAAATCACCCTGATTGTCAATGAGTTCAACTAAGATCATTGGGTCTATAATCATCATACAATATCAGGGTGGTTAACTCTTTTGCAGACCTGTAGTTGAAAAACACTGTCAAAGAGCTAGTCCATATTTTCTACAGATTTTATATTTAATAGATGTGTGCATGTTAGTGTGTAGCTATATGGGAAGATACACACACACACACACACACACACACATCTACACTCACTTCCCAAGGGGCATTGCTAGATCATTTTTAATATTCTTGACCTTTTGATTACTGCAATAATAAACACAGGGTTTTACTTTGTCCTGAATGATTGCTCCTGGGGTGAAAAGTTGAGATGTTCAGTCTCTTGTGGTTTGGTAAATGTTTCAGTTTCATTTATATTAGCGTGACTCTTGTTCACACAAGTCCATAATTAGCAACTCTTTAGACTAGACTGGAACATCAAGATTCACTCTGAAATCTTTGTTCTGGGATAACCTGACACTAAAGTGCCCCTTTATCTGATAGAGCACATATTCTCACCCACTCCAAAACAAGAAAATTTTCAGAATAAGAAGAAAAATTCACCTTGTAGGAACAATAGTTTTTTTTTCTTATAAATCAATTCAAAATACTTTGAACTTATAATATGTATGTATAAATTTAAAAATTGTTTTTGTTACCTATTGTTGCATAACAAACATAAACCATCCTAAAATATAGTGGCTCAAAAACAATACTTTGTTATTATTGTTCTGTAACATTTCTGTGGCTTGACTAGGGTCTCTCTTGTGGTTTGTAGTTAGTTGTTGGAACTGGAGATACCTGGAGACTCCACTGGACCAGATGTCTCAAATGGCTCACTCACCTGAATGACATGTGCTGAAAGCTGTCATATGAAAAGTCCATTGTGGCTGCCTATAGCAGCCCACACACATACTCTTTCCACACATGTTAAGCTCCTCACAACAAGGCAATTGAGTTCCAAGAGTGAGTAATTCAAGAGGCAGGGAAGGTAGGCTGCCAGGCTCTTCAGGCCTGGGAATGGAAACTGTTTCATCCTTTCTTCCATCATTGGTCAACTGATCAAAGCAGACACAGAATCTGTTCACATTTAAGGTGAACATATTAACCTCATTTCTCCATGGAAAGGGTTTAAGGAATTTGTGGCCAATTTTAGTTCCCCATAATATTTTATTTTATAAATTATTTCAGTAACACACTACAGCCTTGCTTCTGTTGAAAATGAGAATAGGGCTATTGAATTTATTTTCCAGTTCTGTTCTCCCATAATAAATGACTTTATTATGGCAAGTTAATTTGTGTAACTTGAATAGAATTTTTTTTTCTGTATTTTTTCTGAAGCTAGAAACGGGGAGAGACAGTCAGACAGACTCCTGCATGCGCCCGACCGGGATCCACCTGGCACGCCCACCAGGGGGTGACGCTCTGCCCACCAGGGGGCGATGCTCTGCCCCTCTGGGGCATTGCTCTGTTGCAACCAGAGACACTCCAGCGCCTGGGGCAGTGGCCAAGGAGCCATCCTCAGCGCCCGGGCCATCTTTGCTCCAGTGGAGCCTCGGCTGTGGGAGGGGAAGAGAGAGACAGAGAGGAAGGAGAGGGGAGGGGTGGAGAAGCAGATGGGCGCTTCTCCTGTGTGCCCTGGCCAGGAATCAAACCCGGGACTTCTGCACGCCAGGCTGACGCTCTACCACTGAGCCAACCGGCCAGGGTCTGAATAGAATTTTTATAAATGAAATACTCTTCTACAAGAAAGAGAAGGAATACTTGCATTCTTTAAATAGTAAATTGCTAATTATTAATCCAAATCTAATAATCTATTATGTAAATTAAACTGTTAAAAGTTTGGAGATGGTTGAGCCCATCATATTAGTATAAATGTATTATGATTCTTTGGTCAACACATACAGTTTAACAGAGAAATTTATAAAAGACTTTCAACTTAAATGTTTAGTAACATTTAAATTATATTGTTGCATTGGCTTTAGGGCTGTTTTACTTCTCTTTTTAGTAAAAATAAGGACAATTTAAATTATTCCTTTAATATTTGAAAATCAACACACCAGATACCTATAGATAAATAGATTCTGAAGAGTAATAATTTAGCAGTGGACCAAAAGTAAAATCAAACAAAAGACCAACATTTCAGAATAAATAATTTCTGAATATCAGCACATTTTCTCTCTCATTTTGACATTTATTAACTATGTATCCACTTCACCAATACAGTGATTGAAATATATTATTACGATGTAAATGTTTGCATAATGGATATAATAGGTATTTTAGCAGAAAATTTTGGAAAGGAAATTATATATATATTTTAGCTTTTTCCAAAGATAAGTACGGACTTGGGGTGTTTTATTTATTTATTTATTTAATATTTTTCTGAAGTGAGAAACGGGAAGCAGAGAGACTCCCGCATGCGCCTGACCAGGATCCACCTGGCATGCCCACTAGAGGGAAATGGTCTGCCTATCTGGGGTGTTGCTCCATTGCAACTGGAGCCAGTCTAGTGCCTGAGGCAGAGGCCATGGAGCCATCCTCAGCGCCTAAGCCAACTTTGCTCCAAAGGAGCCCTGGCTGCGTAAGCGGAAAAGAGATTTAGAGAGGGGGGAAGAGTGGAGAAGCAGATGGGCACTTCTCCTGTGTGCCCTGGCTGGGAATTGAACCTGGGACTTCCACACGCTGGGCTGATGCTCTACCTCTGAGCCAACCAGCCAGGGCCTGTGGTGTTTTATCTTTTGTAAACCTATACCTTTGCATTTAAACTAATGCATTATGTATACAAAGTAGTAATAATTAAATACCCTTTTTTAGACATATCTAAAAAAAGAAAAATGTGAACTGAAGTGGCAACAATTTCAGATGTCTGCAGTGAATGATCTATACCTTTTTTCTTGTTAAATAATTATATATCTCAAATTAGATAATATTTTTTCAACTGACCCTAAATTATAAATGTGTCATAGTATGTGAGCTAAGTTTAAGTTTTCTTGGGGCAATTTCTCTGAAGAAATATCTATCAGTCTGTGGGTTAAGTCTAATTATAGTTTCTGTAAGAAGAATATGTGCTAATTCTAGGCTGCCCTGCTATTCAGATAATGTTAGTGTTTCTCTACTTTATTATCTTGGACTATCAATGTGGCCATATCTCAAATTTATATTTTTTTCAGACTAAAATGGTTGCTTAGACTTTCTTTAAAGTAAACTCTTATTGCAGGCACAATTAAATTCTAATTATTATAAAAAATATCATAACTTCTTTAAAACTTTTACAAATAAAACTTTCTTAACATTTATTTGGATCCATATCTTCCCAAACTATAATTTTAATTGTCTAATTTAGATGCAAATTTCTTTGATGTTGAGATTTTATATTTTCATAACATTTGAGAAAAGATTTTGCTAAAAAAGAAGAATCCTGAAAAAAAATTGTAACTGTAAAACATTGCCATAAATCATATCATATTTATTATAAAAAAAAGAGAATGAAAATTTCAACAACTTTGATATTACCCTATTTGCAAGCTAACAAATTAGCCTGACATAGTTTGTTGGATGGTGGTAGAAGACACAAGACTGTGGATCAGAGATGATGGACAGTTTATTGTTCACAGCAATAGCAAGACACAGAGAATTACTATTTTGCACCATTTTCCAACATTCCTATCTCCATAGAGAAACATTAGGAGAATTACACCATACATGTGCACACATAGGTGCATAATAGGCCCGAGCCAATTGGCTCAGTGGTAGAGTGTTGGCTCAGCGTGTGGATGTCCCAGGTTTGATTCCTAGTCAGGGCACACAGGAAAGGGCCCATCTGCTTCTCTACCCCTTCCCCTCTCACATAACCTCCCTGCAACCATAGTTTGATTGGAGCAAGTAGGGCCCAGGCACTGAGGATGGCTCCATGGGCTTGCCTCAGGTGTTAAGAAGAACTCAGTTGCTGAATCAGGGCCCCAGATGGGCAAAGCATTGCCCCCTAGTGGGCTTGCTGGGTGGATCCCAGTTGGGGTGCATGTGCAAATCTGTTTCTCTGTCTCTTCTCCTCTCACTGAATAAAAAAATGATTATATTTATATAATAGGAGAGGAAACTGAATTTAGGGGACTGAAGTATGCCAGCTCTTTGACCTGGGGAGACATTACCTTTATCACACAAAACAGTAAGCATGTGTTTGTTACCTTTTCTTTGGATGGGGCATTATCTCTCTTTTCCAAGGCTTTAAGCAAGTGTGTCCTTTCATGCTCTTTGCTATACATATGTCCTTAAGAAGATAATGTGGCCTAACCGGGCAGTCATGTAGTGGATTGAGTGTCAGACTGCGATGCGGAGGACCCAGGTTCAAAACCCCAAGGTCACCAGCTTGAGCACAGGCTCACATGGTTTGAGCAAGGCTCACCAGCTTGAGCCCAAGGTCACTGGCTTGAGCAAGGGGTCACTCAGTCTTGTATCCCACTGGTCAAAGCACATAGAGGAAAACAATCAATGAACAACTACAGTGCTGCAACGAAGAACTAATGCTTCTAATCTCTCTCCCTTCCTGTCTGTCTGTCCCTATCTGTCCCTCTCTCAGTCCCTGTCACAAAAAAAAGGAAGAAGAAGAAGATAATGTGGACCAATAAGCAGTCAATACCTCCATTTGCTAGATTAGAAGAAATATAAGAAACCCTTGGAAAATTGTTTCTCAATAGTACTATGTATAATATAGGCTCCCTAAAATAAATATAAGATAAAAATAATTAGCCATGTAGCATATTGACTGTTCATTCATAATGCCTCGATTGAATGTCAGATTGAGTGGCATCCTTCTGGCTTTCTTTTTTTAAATTTTTATTTTATTTATTCATTTTAGAGAGGAGAGAGAGAGGGAGGGAGAGAGAGAGAGAGAGAGCGAGAAAGAGAGAGAGAGAGAAGGGGAGAGAGACAGGGGGGAGAAGCTGGAAGCATCAACTCCCATCTGTGCCTTGACCAGGCAAGCCCAGGGTTTCGAACCGGCGACCTCAGCATTTCCAGGTTGCCACTTTATCCACTGCGCCACCACAGGTCAGGCCCTGACTTTCTTATTAAACAGGATGTTCAAGTAGTAAAGTTTAGGAAAATATCACAGTTCTTTCAACTTCTACAAAATCTAAAACATGAGCAAATGGTACCAGTTGTTGAAAATTTATGCTAGATATTATGACAATATAAAAAATATATTCTCTAAAATGGTTTATAATTTCTTTGGAGAGACATTATATCCTCATATGAAGCAAACTAGAGAACAACTATTGTCACATATACTGAAATACTAGATTATTGATATAAAATTAATATCCTATTGATTTAACTTATAAACTATTTTAACATCTATTGCCTCATTTTGTATCCATGCGTCATTTGTGTTATGGTATTTTATTGATTTTACAATTTAATATTCTTATCATCTCTGAAATAACCATGGATTTTATACTTGATGGCATCTTACAAATAAAATAGCAGTATTTTCTGAGTGGTATAGACAATAATGGTGCATTTTTCATCATTTGAAATGCATCATTTCCACTGCAGAAGAGAGTGAAGCTCAAAGATATTTTCTTCCCAAGAAAGCACAGCCAATAAATGTTAAGACATAACTTCAACTTAGGTCATTATATTCTAACACTTTTTAATCTAATGAGAAGTGCTTTTTGCTTCATGGTTAAAAGCTCACTCTATTTCATAATTGATGGCATTGAGATTTTCAAAAGAAATAATATTTGCTCAGATTAGTTTAATATCACGCATATCTTTTTTTCAGTCCCAGTGAGAGCCTCTTCAGAGAATTAAAAGGTTAAATGCACTGCAGATAATAGGAATGAAACAAAATGCTCTCTTTTCCCCTGTGACTATCTAAGTTGTGTTTCTCTGTTCAGTGAATAGGTCTTTTGTTTTGTTTTGTTTTAGTAACATAAAAACTTTATCATAAGTATTTTAAATATTTATTCCAGTTTCTAGTCTGCATTTTGGTTTTATGTTTTGTCTTTTGCTGTGTAAACTAGAATGGTCTATATTTCAAGTTTTAAAATGTACGCATATATTTTTGCATAATAGTTTCTATAGTTATTTGTTATACCCTTTTATATCTGTGGTTTGTTTTTATTTTTATTATTGATGTTGATATTTTTACTTTTGTTATTTTTATTTATTTATTTTTTGCTTACTTTGTCATTTTAGTTAATCAGGCTTTTCTGTCCCTTTCATCAGTCTTGATGACTTGGGAGTCTGGATAAGGTACAAAGTGGTGCAGTTTTAAGGATGGATGAGATTACTTGAATTCCCTTAAGGCAGCTTTCACTAAATTTGTAAATAAATATTGAAAATTATACAGTTGTTTCCATAGGAAACAAATGAGTTTCAGGAAATTTGATAGATGCTGCAGTCTGGTGCTTCTTTCTTCCTCTTGCACCGATGGATGCTGCAGTCTGGTGCTTCTTTTCTTCCTCTTGCATCTACTCCAAAACTAGCCCCAGAAATGCAGGCTTCTCCAGAAGTGGATTCAGATTCAGAGCAGTTTGCAGGAAGTTTCTCATTGACATTACTAGTGCTTTTGACTGGGAATTAGGGCACGATGGTAGCCCATATTTCTTGAACCCAATGTGCAAATTTCAATTTTTTTGCAAGTGCACAGCAATACATTCCAGTTATATAATGCTTGCAAACTCACTATTTTTATACTTTTATTTGAGATTTTATCTCCACAGGGCTGGTTATGGTCTACCACAGTAGGATGCTGGGGAGAAGTTAATTATAGGTCTGTGCTTAAGAGAGGGTTTAGAAGTATAAACAAGCCAAAGATATGTGGTCTATTTTGGGGTTTCCTGTGTCTTTATGACTCATGAGTATACAGAATATGCTATTCGTCCATATGACGTGCTAGGTAACTCATTCTTTTATGCTGTTAATAGGTAAGAAGTAATAGAAATGCTTCTTATCCTAGTGCCTTGAGAATTGGAATTTTTATTTTTTCTTTTCTTTTGTTTAAATTTTATTTCCTGTACCTATCATTCTATCATCTATCTAGCTTTCTCTCTCTCTCTCTCTCTCTCTATTTTTTCAGTACCACAAAACCCACATCATGTCATCTTCTAATCACTAATCTGAGAAGTAAACACCATTTTGATTCTTATTACAATTACTTGCTTGAAAAATTATCTGTAAATAAAGAGCTCATGGGTTCTTCTTTTTTATTAAGTGAGAGGCACAGAGGCAGACAGACAGACTTCCACATGCACCCCCACCAGGATCCACCAGGATCCATCTAGCAAGCCCCCTACTGGAGAATGCTCTGCCTATCTGGGGCCGCTGCTCCATTGCTCAGCAACCGAGCTATTTTAGTGTCTGAGGCAGGCCATAGAGCCATCCTCAGTGCCCGGGGCTAACTTGTTCAAACCAATTTAGTCATGACTTAGAGAAAAGAGAGAGAGAGAGAGAAAGCGAGAGAGAAGAGAGAGGGGGTGGGGTAGAGAAGCATATGGTCACTTCTCCTGTGTGCTCTGACTGGGAACTGAACTTGGAGTTCCACATGCTGGGTGACCCTCTACCACTGAGCCAACTGGCCAGGGCCTCATGACTTCTTTTTATTGTCAAAGTAAACTGCATCTGTGAAAAGTTAACTAACAATTCTCTGGAGGTATAATTGTTATGATACTATAGGGAGTTTCTGGAAAAGAGGTGTATGAAAAAGAGCTTCATCACAGAACTGCTTGACTTTATAATACTTGGTACTGCATACTATGAAAATGTAGCAAGCAGGAAGAAGAGCATCTAGAGAAACAAGATTTATTAATTACCTTCTGTGTTACAGAAATTATATTTGTCGTTTCTAGTTTATAGATCAACCAATAATTAACAAAATAAACCTATTAAAAACATCCATTTTTAAATTTTATAGTATTTTTTTTCTGAGCATTCTAATAAGTGGCAACTTTTACAATTTTGATGCATTTCAGATTGCCAAGACAGTATTTTAATGACATTATGGAAGGGAGACAGCAATTAGGGACATGTGGATTGCCCTGGGCATGACCCAAACATTTTTACCTGTCCCCTCTTTTTAATGAAAGTAATATTCCACTCTGATTGCCTAGGTAAGAACATTGCCAAGAATAGTAACAAAATTACAAAGTGTTGACTATTGCATCTTTTTACAACTGAAATTCATTACTACTGTTAAAAATGTCTTTACTCTTTCTATTTTTGCAACAGTCAGAGAATTTATTTTAGAAGATGGACTTACTGCCTTACAATTATCTAATAACTGGGATTCTTCAACCAGAGTTCTTCAACTTAGGTTCATGGACTTTGAGAATACTTCAATGATCACTACTCACTTCCTTTCTTTTATTTATAGTTTAACTAAGTATGTATCCCTAAACACTCTTGTTCAGTGTTCCTGTTGTCTCTTTGTATTTGACATGAATATAATCAGTCAGCCTATATTATTATTTGTGTCTGGCTTAATATTATATTGTAAGAGTCTTCCATAATATCAATCTTTAAAATTCATACATTCAGGTAAGTGCTTAGTAGTACCTCACAATTCTAATTAATTTCCTTGAATTATTTTTTAATTTGAACAGTTTTCTTTATATCATTCAGTTCATTGCAAATTATGCTGTTGTGTAATAAAAGAAAAGAAAGAAAATAAACAGAATGAAAAAGACAGAAAAGAAAGCAATAGAAACAGATAAAAGGGGAAAAGAGATCTCTGTGATTTTTAATCATCTTGAGTTAGTCGTGGCTGTCCTCCACGGGTCCTACACTCTGAGAGCTCATCTTAGGACAAAGCCCCTTTCTGCACACTGATAGTCTTATGCCAATGGGAAAATGAAGACAGCAGGTAACCCACCTGGATTAAAGCTTTTGTTCAGGTGCCACATGTCACTTTCACTCATATTTCATTGCCCAAAGCAGTTTGCATGGTGAAGCCTTTTATCAATGGGACATAGAAGTATCTGAAAATTTTATACAATAATACAATCTATCAAATCCTCTTTTGTAAAGTGTCAGTTCAAATCATTTACCGATTTTCTCCTTGATCAGCTCACTACCCAAACACATGTCTTAGTGCTTTTACTTTGGTCTTGTTGATCTTCCTGTATTTCATTTATTTTCTATTTTATTAATTCTTTTTGTCTTTATGTATTATAATTCTTAACATGTCCTTCTTAAATTGATTTCATGTGATGCATGCTTAGCTTATTTATTATCAACATTCTCCTTTTTTAATATATAAATTTAATGATATATATTTCCCTCTAATTTAGGTTGTATCCCACAAGTTTTTAATATGTGCCATTTTTATTAACATTAATTTAAAATTGTTTTTCAAATTTCCATCATGATTTTTTTAAATCAATGAGTTATCTAATAGTTTCCAAACACATTGAGATTTTGTATTTATCTTATTTATTTTTAGATTAACTGTGATCATAGAAATACTTCATGTGATTTCCATCTTTTCAACTTCATTGTTAATCATAGGTAAGTCATAATAAATGTTCTCTATGTAGAAAAGGTATATTGTAGTGAGTATTAAGGGTAATGAGCTGCATGTACTTTCTAGATCAATTTGCTGATCTTTTTTATCTAATCTGATCTATCAAGTGGTATGGAAAAATACAGACCTGTTTTCCTGATCCTGTGGTACCCATGTTTTCCAAAATTAGGATCAATGATACCATGTTGCGAGCTTGAAATAAGCCATGGTAGGAAAATTTACACCACAGAAATCAGTAAATACTATAAAACAGGGCTTTTTATTCTCAAAGGCCAATCATTAAACCTTTACCAGCACAGTAAGGGCTATATCCTTATGTGTATGTATGAGCATACACCAGGGGTCCCCAAACTTTTTACACAGAGGGCCAGTTCACTGTCCCTCAGACCATTGGAGGGCCGGACTATAAAGAAAACTATGAACAAATCCCTATGCACACTGCACATATCTTATTTTAAAGTAAAAAAAACAGAACGGGAACAAATACAATATTTTAAATAAAGAACAAGTAAATTTAAATCAACAAACTGACCAGTATTTCAATGGGAACTATGCTCCTCTCACTGACCACCAATGAAAGAGGTGCCCCTTCCAGAAGTGCGGTGGGGGCCGGATAAATGGCCTCAGGGGGCCGCATGCGGCCCGCGGGCCGTAGTTTGGGGACCCCTGGCATACACACTACCAGTCGCTGAAAGTGAGTTTGTTAAAACTCACCTTGCACACTAGTGATGTTTCATGATACCAAGTTCTATAAGAAACAGTTGGATTTCTGGTTGCAGCAAGTATGATAATTTTTATGTGTAACATAAAAATCTGAAATCATTCACATGTCCTGTATCTGTGGCAATACATTTTCCTTGCATATCTAGGACAGAGAATTGTATTTTAATGTGGTTGAGGTTAAGATTTATTTTGAAAAAGTAAGAAAAAGCTCTTCACAATTTTATAACCTACCTGCGCAGTCCCACTTGTTCTATGGTGCCCCCTCAGGTCTTCACTTGCAGCTCGCATTCTCAGCGCTATAGCACGGGCAGTGCTCATATCCACAGACAGTGCTGCACAGATTCATCGGGATGAAATCAGGAAATTGTTTTGTTTTGTTTTTTAAATTACATAGTGACTAAACCTCAATTAGGGAATTTATAGATTCTTTATATCTACTAGGTTTGGTAAAATGACAGGGTTGTTAAAATGATGCTATAAAAATTACAAGGAGAGATCCAACAAGAGGGAAAATATAATACCTTACTGCGTCTGTAGTATGAATAAAGCAAGAGGTATTGCTACTTTTTTTATCTAATTCCGTAAAGGAAGGTAATCCTTACTTCCCTGTGTTGTGCGATTACAGAAATGTCTGTACAGTTTTAAGATTTTTATATAGCTTAGGGGTTTTAACTTAAATTGGATTCAGCAAGAACAGAAGAGATTTAAAGACAGGCCAAGAAATAGTCATTTAGTCTGGTAATCAAGCATAATTCTTCTAAAACTAGAAGTAGTATGAGTATTATGAAAAATATTTATGACATTTCTAGCTTAGTGACTAACCAATAATTCACAAAAGGAGCCTACTAAAATTAGATATTTTCTAAATTTTATGGAGGTTTTTCTGAATAATCTGATAGATGGTGGCTTTTACTGTTCATGCTGCATTTTAGACTCCCAAGGCAGTAATTTAGAGATTTTTATGGAAAGAAGAAGCAATAAGGGACATCTGGATTGCTCGGGGCATGACCCACATATTTTTAACTTGTCCCCTTCTCTTAAATGAGAGTAATGATATTAACCCTGACTGCCTAGGTAAGAACTTTGCCAAGAACAGTAATGAAATTACAAAGTATCTTTTTTGCAATTAAAATTTAATATCACTGTGGAAATTACTCCTATTTATGCAACATGCTGAGAATTTATAAATGGACTTATTGCCTTATAATAACCTTGTAATTTCTTTCAGTATAAAATTCCTTAATCAAGGCCCATAGATTATGAGGGAACACATAGATAAATGGACTTCAGAAGCCATAAGCACAATTTTCTGGAGTTCTTGGCTTCTTAAAATTCTCAAAGGAATTTGGTTCTCTAAAAGGTAACAGTCCATTCAGTGTGATCCCTATAATACTACACAACCCCGTGAAAGAAAGAAGGGTGAAGATGAGTCATATCTTAGAATGATATATTTAAGCTATCATATAAAGTACCTTGTATACTTTTATAACACTTAAATGCATACTATTATAGCATAAGAAACAGGAAGTAAAAGTTCTAGGTAAATAAAAGGCATTGATTGCTTATTATGTCAGGCATGATGTCATGTCCGCAATAAATATTTAATTTTTGTAGAATAAATTTTATACTTGTATGTAGCTAAATATGATAACTATATGGGATAAAAATAGTTTTTAATGTCAATATTAATTATACATTAATCAAAATAATTGGATTTGGCAAAAATTAATGATATGGTTTTCTACCTTTGTTCTATGTTACAGTCATTCTGGGAGTTTTTCAGGCACTCTAGATAGAACATGGGCCCCTCTCCAGACAATTGAATAAAAAATTCTAGGGGAAAGCCTGGGGATTGGTATTTCACAAAATCTCTTCAGGTGATTTCATTGAGCAGAGAGTGTAGAGAAACACTTCAACTATTTAAATGAACAATAACTAATTGTGTCATTGAAGCAGTAAGTACATTCAAGAACAGTTTACTTAATTTATCCTTATAAACTCATATTTCATTTATTTATTATTCACTAGATATACATTTATAGAATACCTGTTGACAGATGAGCACTTTGTAAGGTGTTGACAATTAGTGATAAATGTTTGAATTTTGTTCTCAAGTACTTTGTAGACCTAAAAGTAAAATGATTGTTCTATTTGGGCTTGAAGTATTATTCATAGAAAATTATACAAGTAGTTATGAGAGAAAAGCAGTTTTAAAAAATTCTTCTTGGGTATGATGTCTTCAAGCTCTTCAAATAGTCTTCAGAAAATTTTAAAAATTGTTCATTTCATCAAATTGTCAAATAATACTTTCTTCATGGAGCACTGAACTCAAGCAAAGTAAAATACTTTACCTTGCTAAATTTCTTACCTCTAATGCATCTCAAAATTTTATTTAAACACTCAATAAACTTTGTTTGAAAATGCCCTTACAGGTTAAAATTAATAAATGCTTTCAGCCATGTTGCAAGGTTAAATATTAATATGCAAAAATCAATTATATTCTGAACCCTAGTAATAAACAATATGAAATAAAATTAAGAAAGAAATTAAAATATAACAAAACAAAGTACTTAACTCTAAATTTACCAAAGAAGTGCAAAATTATATTCTAAAAACTTCAAGAAATACTTTGGAATTAAAGACTATTCAAATAAATGAAAAGACATCACATTTACATGGATCAGAACACTTAAGGTTGTTAAGATGCCAATACTCCCCAAATTGGTCTACAGATTCAACACAATCCCTGTCAAATCTTAGCTAGCTTCTTTGCGGACATTGATGAACTGATCCTAAAATTTGAATAGAAAGGCAAGGGAACAAGAACAGTCAAACAATCTTGAAAAAGAAGAACAAAGTTGGACTCACACCTTTCAATTTCAAAGCACATCATAGGAGACAACTTACTAGGAAAAAATAGTTTTTTAACAAATGGTACTGAAACAATTAGACATCTATATACAGAAAATGAAGTTTAATCTCTTCCTCACATTTTATATGAAAATTTACTTGATACAGGTCATAGATCAATATATAAGAGCTAAAATTATGAACTATTAGAAGAATATATAGAAATAAACTTTGACCTTGAATTATATAAAGCCTTCTTACGTATGAACCCAAAATGATTAGTGATAAAAAAAGTAAAATTTACACTTTATTCAAATTAACAACTTTTTGCTTTAAAAAACACAATCAGGAAAGTGAAAAACAACCAGCAGGATGGGAGAAGATATTTGCGGACTTTATTCAAATTAAGAACTTTTTGCTTCAAAAAACACCACCAGGAAAGTGAAAAACAACCAGCAGGATGGGAGAAGATATTTGCAGACTTCATTCAAATTAAGAACTTTTTGCTTCAAAAGACACCATTAGGAAAGTGAGAAACAACCAGCAGGATGGAAGAAGATATTTTCAAATAATGCATCTGATAAAGGACTTCTATCTAGAATTTATAGAGAACTTCTACATTTTAACAACACAAGACAAACAACTCAATTTAGAAATGAGCAAAGGATTTGAGTAAATATATCTCCAAAGAAGATATACAATTGGTTAATAAGCACATGAAAAGATGCTCAATATCATTAATCACTAGGGAAACAAAAATCAAAAATCACAATCAGATATAAAAAATAACAACAAATAACAGGTGTTGGTGACAATGCAGAGAAATTAGATTGCTTGTACTTTGTTAGTGAGAATATACAATGGTGGAAAAAGTGTTTGGCTATTCCTCAAAAGGTGAAACACAGAGTTACCATATGACCCATAGTTCCTCTCCTAGGAATGTTCCCAAGAGAAATGATGAAGACCTTTGTCCACACAAAAACTTGTTTGTGAATTTTTATAGCAGTGTTATTTACAATAGACAAAAAAAAAAAAAAAGGAAACAGCCCATATAACCATCAAATGAGAATAGACAAATAAAATGTGATATACTTATATGTAGAATTTAATTCAGCAATAAAAAGGAATAAAGAATTGATTCATTCTACAACATATATGAAAACTAAAAATATTTTAAGTCAAAGAAGCCAATAAAACACCGCATATTATATTATTCCATTTATATGAAACATCCAGAATAGGTAAAAATCCATGGAGACAGAAAGAAAATAGATTATTATTTGCCTAAAGCTGAAGTTTGGAGGGGATTGGATATGCTTGGGTTTCTTTATGGGGTTTGGAAATGTTCTAAAATTGATATGATAATGATTGCAAAATTCTGTTAAGTAGTAAAATACAACTGAATTTTACACTTAAAATACTTGAATTGTATTGTATGCAGATTATATTTCAATAATGCAATTTAAAAATGCCCTATAGGAATATTACATGTCATCTCTTCTCGTATCATCTCTTCTATAGTTTTCACTTTAGGCTTCTCCCTGAGTACTTATTTTTGTAAAAACAAAAACAAAAACAAACCAAAAAAAAAAACCCAAAAAAACAAAAGCAACATTCAAGTGGTAAAAATTCATTCTTTATTTTTTATCCTCAACTCCATATCCTATGTTGTCTCTCCAAGGTCTTTTGTTGATGCTTTCTCCCCACTGACCTCTCCATATTGGAGTATTCTAGTTTCAGTCCGTGGAATTCTGTGTACACTAAATTCCTAGGTAATCACAAGCAGTCTCTTGGCACCTGACACTATCTGTATACTAATGACTTCCAGGCATATCTCTAGCTTAGTGCTCATGATACACTTTTAGAGTCTTATGTTGCAACAGCTAGATTAACAGCTACAACTTCATTTCTAGTGCTGAACCCCTTATTCCACACACCTCCAAAACCTTTTTCTTCCTACATGCTATTTCCTCTCTCAGCTGATGTCAATTTTATTCTTCCATTTTGCTTTTTACCATGGTTTCAATGAAAATTTATAATCTTACGATGACCTGTGTCCGTCCCTTCCTCGTCTCATCACTGAATGTCTTTTGTATCTAGTGCCCTTCTCTTCCCTCTTTACCTCACATTCGTTATTACCTCAGTGACTCCGAGTTCAGCTGCCACAGAGGCCTAAGGGCTTAGGGCTCTACAGCATTACTTCTTCTAAATGAAACGCTTAAATCATCTTCTCATTACTGGCTCTTTATTTTAATTTGTGTTTCAGTAAAGTAGTTACCTCCATAGTATCTTTTTATTTCCAGTCAATCTTTTTTTATGATGTTTTGATAACCTCATATTTTCTTTCTCATGTTTGCTAACCATCCCAGAACAGTTCTCTTTAGTACCTTGTTTATTTTCTCTAAAAACTTTCTGTCTCTTATTTCTAAAACATATGGATGAATGAAAGAAAGAATTAATGAATATATCATACAATTAAGGAGGAAAATATAGTGCTTAAGGGGATAGTATTTGATAGTATGTCAGCTAAACAGCCTGGTGTTAATATTAAGATAGTTTCTTTTTTTATTGAATTTATTGGGGTGACATTGGTTAATAAAATTATGTAGGTTTCATCTATACAATTCTATAATATCATCTGTGTAAGGTATTTTATGCTCCCCACCCCACCCCAGGTCAAGCCTCCTTTCATCACCATTTACCCCCCTTTACCCTCTTCTACCTCCCCCCAACCCCACTTTTCTCTCTGGTAATTACCATACTGTTGTCTGTGTCTATAAGTTTTGTTTTGTTTTTTCTTAATACCTTCACCTAAGGTTTATTTTCCTTAAAACTTAACATAGAGCCTATCAGGGAGAAAAATCATTGGTAAATGTTAGTTAATAAAGAGTGATGAAGAGATTAGTAATGAAAGTGAAAGCATGATGTCAGAGAAGTCAGGAGGTGTGTTTTCAAAAAGGGCATGTTCATCAGTATCAGGTCATACTAAGATATCAATTAGATTTGGAATGAGAAGGATCTCCTGGGCAGTGCAAGGCACTAAAAGAGAACAACTGAATATGGTTATTTTACTGGGTTTTTATTTTTTTAATTTATTTTATTTTTTTGTTTATAGATTTTAAAGAGAGAGAAGAGAGGGAGAGACAGGAAGGGAGAGGAAGATGAGAAGCATCAATTCATAGTTGCTTGATTTTAACTGTTCATTGATTGTTTCTCATATGTGCCTAGATGAGGGGGGGGTGGCTCAGGCTAAGCCAGTGATCCCTTGCTCAAGCCAGCGACCTTAGGCTCAACCTTGGGTTCACGTTGATGATTCTGCACTCAAGCCAGTGATCCCAAGCTCAAGCTGACAACCCTGCACTCTGAGTGGTGACCTTGGGGTTTTGAACAGGCACCTCAGTATTATGGGTTGACGCTCTATCCACTGTACCAACCACTGTCAAGCTCTTGGGGCTTTTCTTTATGAAAGAATGTAGAAAGATGGTGGGATGTTGGCTGTGAAGCAGTAATTCTCTAATTCACTTGGTGTTAGAAGAGCAGTCACCATTTTGGGATAGACAGCTGCTCAGTTTTTTTCAGTGGGATAAACCTTGGTCTCTTCAGTACAGCAATAACCAGTATAGAACTATATGATGTCTTCCTACTAAACTTTTAGATAGCCTCCATTTTATGTGTCCTAAACTGACTTTTCTGTGATACAGATTTCATTTTTTTTAATTTTAGTTTTTAGTTGTATCTGCCTTCTATTTATTGGCTAAGCATTGCATATTTGGTATAAGCTTGTCTTTTACATTCAGTTTTGAATATTATATATTTTGATAATTTTACTACACATGTATAGGTATTTCAGTTAGGGAGACTACATAAATGGTTATATTTAGAAGCCATTTAATGTAAATATTTATATGACTTTCTTAATGTATCTTGTATTTTCTATTCCTAAACTTATTCCTATTTTAGTTAGATTGTAACTGAATATCTCCTGATATAAGAAATAACCAATTTGATAACATTTTCTGTGGCTTTGGTAAAGTATTTGAGAAATATATTGGTAAATATGATATAATCTACTGTACAGTGAGCTACTAAAATAAGAGACCATGATATTTAACAGGGTTTCAGGAGTCATTCTTTTCTGATCTTAGAAGGCTATTCACCCAACTAATGTGTACTGCTCTGGGGTAAAATTCCGATTTATGTAGACATGCTGTAAACCAAAGAGCTTCATGGAGCTCTTTATCTTAGTCACATTGAGTAAACTACCTCACCTCTTCTTTTTCTAGTTAAGAAATAAAAGTACATAGCAGAATTGTAAACATATAGCAATATATATGTTCACAAGATAACTTCTAGCAAATGTACTTAATTCTACCAAAAGAATTCATTAAAAAAAAATCTTAGAACAAAAAATAAATTCAGTAGAGTTGCAGGGTATAATCAACACATAAAAACACATGTCCATACACTACCTGAAAAATAAGTAAAAAAATAATGCTATTTACAATAGTGTTAAAATCAATGAAATACTTTAAGAATAAATTTAACCAAGGAAATGAAATACCTGTATACTGAAAATTATAAGATATTGATGAGAGAAATAGAAGAAGACACAATAAAAAGAAAAATATCTTTTTTTTGGATTTATTTATTCATTTTTATAGAGAGAGGAGTGAGAGAGAGAAAGAGAGAGAGAGAGAGAAGGGGTGGAGCAAGAAGCATCAACTCTCATATGTGCCTTGACCAGGCAAGCCCGAGGTTTCAAACCAGCAACCTGAGTGTACCAGGTCGACACTTGATCCATTACGCCACCACAGGTCAAGCAAAGATACCCTTATATTATGAAGAATAGTAATCAAAACAGCATGATACTCACATTTAAAGGGACACATGGACCAACAGAACAGAATTGACAACTCAGGAAATTAAATCTTCCCATATTCAGTCAACTAATATTTGATAAGGCAGCCAAGAGTACTCAGTGGAGGAAAGGACAGTCTCTTTAATAAATGGTAGTAGGATAACTGTATATTTACATACAAAGGAAGTAAACTGAACCATATTTTATGCTACTAATAAAGATTACCTTGAAGTGGTTTAAATATATGCATGTAAGACCTGAAATCATAAAATTCTTAGAAAAAACATAGGGAAAATTTTTCTTGACATTAGTTTTGAGAATGACATTTTGAATATGACACCAAAATCACAACAAAGGAAAAACAAATAATTGAGACTGCATCAAGCTACCACCTATAGACTGAGTACTTCCATATATGTATTTCTAGCCCAGTCTTTTAATATTTTATTTATTGATTTTTAGAAAGAGGGGGGAGAGAGAGAGAAGGGGGAGGAGCTGGAAGCATCAACTCCTATATGTGCCTTGACCAGGCAAGCCCAGGGTTTTGAACCAGCGACCTCAGCATTCCAGGTCGACACTTTATCCACTGCGCCACCACAGGTTAGGCTAGCCCAGTCTTTTAGATTGCAAACTTGGCCCAAGTTTTGGCATATACTGTTATGCACTTCAAACATATGAAAAACAAACAGAAACCTCGTCATCTTCCCCATCAACTTTACCTCTTGTATTTCTTCTCTTTTGAGATGCACTATCATCCAAGTGCTGCTGCACAGCAAAGGAAACCATCAACAAAATGAAAAACCACAATGAGGTATCACTCCACACCTGTTGGAATGGCTATTATCAAAAAGACTAGATAGATATCAATGAGAATGGAGTCAAAAGTGAATCCTTTTGCAATGTTGGTAGAAATGTAAGTTGGTATAGCCACTATAGAAAAACAGCATGGGTATTCCTCAGAATATTAAAAATAGAACTTCCATATGATCCAGCAATCCCACTTCAGGGATAGATCCAAAGGAAATGAAATCACTATCTTGAAAAGATATTTCATATCACCATATTCATTGTAGCATTATTCACAATGGCCAAAACATGGAAATAACCTAAGTATCTATCAACAGATAAAAAATGATGAAAATCTTACCTTTGCTTCCACATCTATGGAACTCAAGGGCATTATGCTAAGTAAAATATGTCAGACAAAGAAGGTAAAATATTGTATGATAATCACATATAGGTGGAATTTTAAAAAGCCTAACTCATAGAAGTAGGATGTAGAATGGTGATTGGGTGGTTGACAAGAGCTGGAGCACAGAAAAAATGAAGAGATTTTGGTCAAAGTGTACAGACTCCCTGTTATCAGATAAGTAAGTTCTGGATAGTCAGTATGGTGATTATAATGAACAAAACTATTATATACTCCAATGTTGCTAATGACTATTATATGCTCCAATGTTGCTAAATGCTCTATACACACACAAGGTAATTATGTGAGGTGATAGATTTGTGTTGTGATAATCATTTCACAACATATATGCATATCAAATCATCACAGTGTACAAACTTTAAACTTATACAATGTTGTAAGTCGATTATATTTTGATAAAGCTGAAAAAAACTATTATGTATTTATTCTGAGATTAATTGGATTTTTAAAAGCAATTTAAAGGATGGAGAAATAAGCCCCAAGTTCATCAAGTCAGAATACCAAAGAGTAAGAAATAAAACTACAAGGTCAATTTTAAAAATTATTAGAAAAATGAAACTTTGAAAAGAGTATAAAATATTGAAAATTAGGTAGAGAAAGAAGACAGACTATTATAAATGACCTAGATTATTGACAGGATCAGAGTTGAATGCAGCTCCATGGTCTAAGAACCTGTAAAATATAAGTGCAGAGACTTAACATTTCAGATATACTTGGACTTTATCTCTTATGGGTCAACCCAAATATGAATGGGTAAAAGTGTTTCAGAGAATAAATATTCTAATCATCAAAATATTAGAAAAAGTTCAATTATTTTACTGTGTTTTCATAACACACTGAAGAGGCTTCTCAAGAAAAATGAGTAAGTTTTGCTTTGAGTAGAAGTTATAACCTCTGAAGATTTTTCTTCTTTTTCTTTATAGAAAAATATGCTCAAATTTTTATATTAAAAAATGCTAGGAAAACACTTGCCTGCGATTATATTTATTAGTTAAAACTTCAACTTCCTACCTCTCTTCCTAAGTCTAATAGGAGGTCCTTTTAATAAAAGCTAAAGTAAGTGACCAGTTACCTCAAGAAGTGAGGGTGACTGACATTAAAATAATTAAAAGCCAGATTTCTGAAGTGATGTTATTAAATATTAACCATTTTTATAATAACAGTTTAATAAAATGGAACTAATTTAATTTTATGTAAAATTAGAAAAATGACTTATTTTTGATGAATTAAAAAGGCAAGAAGGAGCAATATTTTATTCAGGATTTCTTAGCATGTATTTAGTCTATGACAATTATAAAATTATTATAGATACTTTTAAATAATATTTTGTGAAATATAATTAATGCTCATGAAAAGGCAGAAACTCAAGTGCACTATATGCTATTTAAGAGACAGGTAAAAAAAATGCACAATTACTTTTGAATGTACTAAATTCAATTGCAAAGAAACAGATTCTTGTGGAAGTGAGAACAAACTCAGCATATGTCAAGAGACTCACCACTGGAGCCCGTATATGTCAGAGAGGCATCAGGTTCTCCATAAATATGTCAGCCCTGTCTCTATTCTGCCTCAGATGGAGGCCAGATTTCCCAGTTGGTCACCTGCCACTGCTGATATATCTTCTGCTATGTGCGGAAAGTGTATGTGTACGTGGAATGTGTGTGTGTGTACGAGTATTTCTATGTAACATTCTCTTCTAATCCAGACTGAAGAACTACTGAGAAAAATTACATTAGAGAATCACATCAATCTTCCAAAGAACACAGGCTACCTTCTGTACTGAACAAGCATGGATTTCCTCCAATATACTAGAAAATCGAAAGCATAGCCCTATAAAACCATGCTGCTGTTCAAATTCACACAGCAAGCACATCTCTGGAGAGTCAGAGATGCTGCCTTCCTTCAAAATAGATTTACACTTATAAACATGACACATTGTGAGTTCTGCTGTCCATATGAGTGAAGAGGACATTGTGCTTATAATCAGAATATCTAGGGAGCAGCCATAGAAATGGTTTGTATATTTTGATTTTATTTTACTTTAATAGTTTTATAATTATTTTGTGTCAGGCTTTTTTTTAAATCATGGACTATTTAATCTTGAGAATAAATCTAGAAAGTTTTTATTTTCTACTGGTGAAGTATATAGAGTAATTTTTAAAAGCGGTGTAGTCATGATTATGTATACCCACTGCTACAGAAAGTGTAATTAAACAAGGGTCCTAGGTGCTGTTCTTTGAAATCCATCACTGTTATTGTGTTAAGGCTGTACCTCACACAAGTTGCTCTAAGACAAAGATTTAGTTGGCGAGATACTAAGACACGTGACTCCTAGATGGTAAACTTTGGCCAAAGGTTCCTTGCATAGACTGTTCCCTAAATGGCAGTATAAATGCGTCCAGTCAACCTTTTATAAGTTCAATCTTGTCTAACTGAAAGCATAAAATACATGTAGTGTTTTGTTTCATAATTTTAGCATGTCCTTGAAATTGTGAAAAATTTAAAAGAAACAATGAGTAAAGAAAAAACAGAACTCCCAAAGCTATAAAAGGAAAAACCTCTATTTTGTATGATCTCACTTATGAATACAAGTGTAGACTCCTAATCAATACACGTAGAAATAATCCAACACCATATGACTGGTGGTGGTGCAGTAGAGTGTCGACCTTAGATGCTGAAGTCCTGGTTTGAAACCTTGAAGTCGTGGCTTGAACACGGGCTCACTTGGCTTGAGTGTAGACTTGACAGCTTGAGTTCAGGGTTGCTGACTTGAACGTGCGATCATTCACATGACCCCATAGTTGCTAGATTGAGCCCAAGGTCACTGGCTTGAGCAAGGGGTGACGGGCTTGGCTTCAGGGCCCCCCAAAGGTACATATGAGAATCAACCAATAAACAACTTAAGTGATGCAACTGCAAGTTGATGCTTCTCTCCCTTCCTGTCTCTATTTCTCTCCCTCTCTAGCTCACCATTTCTCATTAAGAAGTAAATAAGTAAATAAAGCTCAATAGATTTTTTTTAAATATGATGCTAAAACATATTGACTAATATTAAAAATCCATTATTCAAAATAGGCATCAAATTGTAAATGTGAGGATACTTTTTTTTTTTTTTTTTTTAAAGAGAGCCAGGATCATCAAGGTGCCCTGATCAGGGAATGAAACCAGCATCTTCTGCAATCTGGAATGACACCCCAACTGAGCTCAGAGCTTAATTTTATTGATTTTTAGGGAGACAGAGAGAAGAAGGCAGAGAGAGGAGAGGAGAAAGGGAAGCATTTTTTGTTGTTTCACTCAGTCATGCATTCTTTGGTTGCTTCCCATGTATGCCCTGACTGAGGATCAAACCCTCAACCTTGTTTGGAGACAGCATTCTTAACCAATTGAGCTAGCTGGCCAGGACCAGATAGATACTTTCTTAACGTGATAAAAGAAAACTACCTCATACTATAGTAGAATTTAGTATCTTTCTTCTGAATGTGTAAATGGGATGAATCACTTTTCAAAAATCTTTAAGAAATGGCTTCTAAAATTGCCAGACTTATAAGATTTGTAAGATTAATGTAAAAATGGAGGAAAAACAAGTTTTTAAGTTTTAATGTAAAAGTATTAAACACTAGATTAGTCTTCTAATTGAAGAAAAACTTCTAGATAATATTTAGGGTGCAAAATTTTGCCCATGTGTCATTAAATTAAAAAAAAATACCCATATGTCACCGAAATTTTAAAAGGCCATTCCATCAAAGCACTAACATTCTCTGACTAGTTTCTACAAATTCTAAGTGCTTTTCATTTCTGTTAAGAAGAAAAAAATTCATCTGAAATTGAAACAAAAATATGGACTTTTTAAATAATAAAAGGTCATAATTCAATTGATAATTCAAAAGACAACAAAGTTACTAAATTTTATTGTCATTACAGTTTATATTAGAGACTGTAAAAATGTACCAATAAAAACATTATTTTGTCACTTTATGCTAACTTTTAAAAATTCTCTAAAATTTTAGAAAACTTTAGGTGAAATATAATGCTAATAATAAAAAACAGGCTCAAGGCATATATTGCATTAATTATAAATAAGATTTTAATGTAGTAAAATAACTTGTGAATAAGTAAATTAACTCTGAATTATAGCTGCATTCTCAACCACATATAACTTTTTGCAGACACATTCTGTTCAAAGATTATAGATGGTTTGTACAAAAGCGAAGGCTTATTCACTTTTGCATCCACCAGATAGGAAATTGTCATTTCTTCAGTGAAAATCTGTGTAATACATATTGTATTTTACAGAAACTTGAATGTCATTGAGTATAACATGCAACACTAAGCAAAAACAATGTCAACTGCAAGTGTAAAATCCATCTATATTTTAGAGACAGTACACATACAACTTTAAATGTCAGAGTTCAGGAAATATGATATACTACCACCTCTATGTTCAATCCCTGGATCTTCCAGGAAGCTTTAAAATGAAATAACTACAGATTTGAGCCTTTTCTTTTTCCTTAAACTCTTAACTTCAGCCAAATTATAATCAGTACCTTGCAGAGGGACTGGAGCAGGGGTCGGGAAACTTTTTGGCTGAGAGAGCCATGAACACCACATATTTTAAAATATAATTCCATGAGAGCCATACAATGACCCATATACGTTATGCATTATCCAATAAAAATTTGGTGTTGTCCTGGAGGATAGCTGTGATTGGATCCAGCCATCTGTAACCACAAACATGAGCGGTAGGAAATGAGCGGATTGTAATACATGAGAATATTTTATATTTTTGTTGTTGTTGTTGTTTGTATTTTTCTGAAGGAAACGGGGAGGCAGTCAGTCTCCCGCATGCGCCTGACTGGTATCTACCCGGCACGCCCACCAGGTGGCGATGCTCTGCCCATCTGGGGCGTTGCTCTGTTGCAACCAGAGTCATTCTAGCACCTGAGGCAGAGGCCACAGAGCCATCCTCAGCTCCCGGGCCATCTTTGCTCCAGTGGAGCCTCGGCTGCGGGAGGGGAAGAGAGAGACAGAGAGGAAGGAGAGGGGGAGGGGTGGAGAAGCAGATGGGCGCTTCTCCTGTGTGCCCTGGCCGGAAATTGAACCCGGGACTCCTGCACACCAGGCTGATGCTCTACCACTGAGCCAATCGGCCAGGGATAGAATGTTTTATATTTTTAACATTATTATTTTTTTTATTAAAGATTTGTCTGTGAGGCAGATGCAATCATCAAAAGAGCCACATCTGGCTCATGCACCATAGGTTCCTGACCCCTGGACTGGAGTAAACATATTACAGACTTCACTTCTTTGTTCAGCTTACTCCACCTATGAGGAAACCCTAACAGTTCTGAGTATCCCCTTTTCCCAAGTTCCCACCTCCCATTCTCTGTGGGACAATAGGAGGTAGCTTGTTTAACCTGAAATCCACAACTCCACGTTTTCCTGGTCTACATTTAAGATTTATGCCTCTTTAGTCATCTAATCAAACTACATTGTCCTTTTTTTTTTTTAAAACCAGTTTCCCACTTCCCTCACTCCTGGTATTTATAAAATAACTTGCTTGATCCAAACTCCTATTTGTAGTAGGTACTTATTTTACTGTTTATATACTCACATGTGCAAAAATGTAACCATATTTTTTATAACTTAATTTAATTATTCTAAACCTCATTTTACTCTGTAATGGAAAACTTAATCTTGCCAATTCAAACTAAATTCAGGCAAATTTGTTATTTCTATTTAATATAGGCTTATAATTCAATTATGTCAAGATTTAAATGTGCTTCTGAAGTTTTCTCCCTGCCCTTCCATCACGAAGTTAATTAAATTATAGGATTTTCCAGGTATACCTGTTGCTAGAAGGTCATTGGGACACAAGAATCTCTAGATTCTTCAGAATGTAAAACATCTGAAGTTTCATGTACAGGCACAGAAGAATGAGTGGAATAAAATCGAAATATATTATTTCATTTCCATTTTGCCTTCTGGTGCCAATGACCCACTAATTTAGAAGCTCTATTTTTGTAAGATTCCCTGGGGTGAGGTCCAGACTGTACTGTGTAAACCATCTCATGGCAGGCCCTACAGCTTTCTCTCAGCTACTTGCTGTATTTGGAGACCAGGAGAGATTTCAGACACCCCTCCACTCAACAGACTGAGACTGCAAGGGCGAGCTCTAGCTATCATAAGCCTTCAAGTGCCACTCATCCCTGTACTGACTTCTGCTCTGCAGCACCAGGCTTTTGTTTCTGCCTCCGCTGAACTCTGGAATAGAAGGTTATCCCTCCTCTTGGACTCCAGACTTGAATGCAAATTCCAGACTGGGAAGTGAAGGCAGTGAATTTACCTCTTCATTACTCCCCACTCTCTCCTACCACATACACAAATTACTTCTAAGACATCAGCTCTTCTTTCCAAAACTCTCTTTCTTTACAAATTCTAAGTTTTCTAGTTCAGATATCTCAGGGGAAAATGCCTTTGGCCAGTATGTGTGGACTTTGCGCCGTATATCTGAAACCTAGGTTTTTGCACCCAGGAAAGGAAAATGCCATGTCTTTTCTCTGTGGCTTCAATCCAGCTATTTCTACCTACAGTGAATGGTATTCCTGGGCTGTACGCTCTGAATTTCAGTAGTCATCGGGTAGCAGAAAAATATCCTACAATCACTATTTTAGAATAATCTGATTTAGATTATTATTCTGACACACTCAGCTGACATCACATACTTCTTTTGCCTTACATTTCCCAAACAAAATAGAAAATTGGCTCTTTCCAGAGGGCATTGCTGCCCAAAAGCCCAGTGAATTCTCTAATTTCCATGCCTCATGTGGCTCAAGGTCAGGAGATGCAAAGTGTCCTCTTTATAATGAATAGAATAACTGTCATTCCTTCAGTCTCCTGTGGAAACTCCTGCCACTTAAAGATTCAGGACATTCACATAATAGAACTTTAAAGTGGACATTGATATAATGAAATAAAGTTGATATTTCTTTTCAAACTGTGATAACAAAGGTAGGAAATTTTAAACAATTTTGGTAAAACCAGTTACACAACTTTAAATGCCCATTCATTTTAGGGTATAGAACAGTTTAGCCTGAGATTAATGAAAAAGGATTTTGCTATGAGACAATGTTTTGAAATTTAAAGTTGACAAAAGATTTTTAAACATTTTTTAAAGTTAATTGAAGATTCAGACCCTGGCAGTAGTGTCGGCCAGGCGTGTGGAAGTCCTGGGTTCGATTCCCAGCCAGGGCACACAAGAGAAGCGCCCATCTGCTTCTCCACCCTTCCCCCTCTCCTTTCTCTTTATCTCTCTCTTCCCCTCCTGCAGCCAAGGCTCCATTGGAGCAAAGTTGGCCCGGGCACTGAGGATGGCTCCCTGGCATCTGCCTCAGGAGCTAGAATGGCTTTGCTTGCAATGGAGTAATGCCCCAGATGGGCAGAGCATCGGACCCTAGTGTGCTTTCTGGGTGGATCCTGTTGGGCACATGCCAGAGTCAGTCTCTCTACCTCCCCACTTCTCACTTCCAAAAAATACAAAAAAAAAAAAAAATTAATTGAATATTTACCAGAGAAGTTATCAGGCTTGTGAAATGTTTCATTTGGAGGTTGTGAGGAAGTGAATAAATATTAGAAAACAATAGGGAATTGTTTCAAAGTTTTATGTTTCCATACCATAAGAAGTGCTTTAGAATGAAATATTTGTACTCTGCTGTATTCTCCTTTGTCACTGTCAACTGCAAAGTTCCTCATCCTTCCCATTCTTTTCTGAAGATCTGGTATATTCCTCATCTTCTTACCTACCTCCTCAAATCCTACCACTCCCCTGGGTTACTTTACCATCCATGTAGTGTATCCCGTTGTATGCTGGCATTTCATTCCCTTATGTCCAGTAACCCTCTCACTTCCACTATTTAAACCTCCTTCTCCATGGTCACACTCTGGACCATGAAGCCAGCCAAAACTCCCCCACTCCTATAATAATAATTATTAAATTATTTTGTCCTGCCATAAGCTTCTATTCTACTCATCTATTTTAAGTAAATCAATTTCTACATTTTATTATGTATGCATCTTTAATCTATAGAATCCTCTCATTTCACCATAGCAGCTTCTCTATCATCAAGATTTTTTTTTTTCCTGAAGCTGGAAATGGGGAGAGACAGTCAGACAGACTCCCGCATGCGCCTGACCGGGATCCACCCGGCATGCCCACCAGGGGCGACGGCTCTGCCCACCAAGGGGCTATGCTCTGCCCCTCTGGGGCGTCGCTCTGTTGCGACCAGAGCCACTCTACTGCCTGGGGCAGAGGCCAAGGAGCCATCCCCAGTGCCCGGGCCATCTTTGCTCCAATGGAGCCTCGGCTGCGGGAGGGGAAGAGAGAGACAGAGAGGAAGGAGAGGGGTAGGGGTGGAGAAGCAGATGGGCGCTTCTCCTGTGTGCCCTGGCCAGGAATCGAACCCGAGACCCCTGCACGCCAGGCCGATGCTCTACCACTAAACCAACTGGCCAGGGCCTTCATAAAGATTTTTTTAACATCTTCCCTAAATTTCAATGTTTCATACAATTTGATCATCATCTTTTTATTGTCTTCATCTCCTTTGCCCTCTTCATCTCTCCTGTCTGGCAAAATCTCAATCTTGTTGGGGTTCATAGGACCCCTTTCTTCCATTCCCAATCTTTGCATATGTGCAGTGATTTAGAAGATCACAAAATCATGCAAATTCAAGGTCAGAGCATCCCTTGGTGTCCTTTCCATAACCAGCTTCTTTTCCCTTTTCTTGAAAGTAGTTATTTTAAACTTCCTCCACTGTCCACAAATTTCTAACTCTCCTACTTCCCTTTACTTCTCAACAGATGAATTCATCTTTCCACTTCTCTTTTATTTCACAGAGAGAATATTATTCCCTTAAATTTCTTCTACCAACTCTACGATTTTACTCAGCCACAATTTCACCCATCTTTAGCCACTTCTTTATGACAATGAAACATCTTTCACCTTGACCATGACCACTACCTCTTGTTTGTGTAACATGTTCTTCTGATTTTTCTTAGACTTGAACTATTGATTCTTCTCTCCTTCCTCCCTTCAAATCTCTTTCCTATTGATCCCACCACTTGCAATATTTTTTGTAAGAGGCAGGAGGAAAGAAAACTTCCTCCAATAACACATCCCTCTTCAACTTTGCCCTCTGTCTTTCTTCTTTCTCCAAGCCAAATTTCTTTAAGGGGATTGGCTGCCATTATTCAATTTCTATTAACTCCAAATTCGACCGCAATTTTGCCTGTACATCCACCATTCCACTGAAATTCCTCTTGTCGAGGCCACAGTGACCTCTGCTGCCAGGTCAAGCTGGCATTTTAGAAACTACAAATCAGTTTCATCGACTTTCTTTTCTTTTAGTACTATTTCAACCTCTTAGTAGAATCCATTTTTATGAACAGGAAACCAATATTCTGAAGGCTAATTTGATCAAGATCATTATATTACAGGTATAGGGTGGAAAAGTTGATTTTGAATCAAGGGCTTCTGACTCAGGATCCTGTATTTTGCTGCAGTTAAATAAGAAAGATATTTACAATTTATATTCTTTTTACTTAAGACTGTATATTTCCATGGTTTACATTGATAGCAGATGCCACAACATATGAAGTTACTAATAATTTAAGATGACCCAGAAATTTCTGAGGAAAGGGGAAGCTAATTAGAAAAGTTTTACCTCATGAATTTTTTGAAGCAAAAATATGAATACTCAGCATGTTAGAGACAGACTGGAATATAATTGAATCAAGCAAAAGTATAAAGGGGAACACCAAAAGACTAAAATCTCACCCTTTGTTAGAAACTAGCTTCATTGGTCTAAAAAGCCAAATGTTGAACGATTGAGCTCTGATCTGTTATCTGATTTGGAAAAAAATTCCAAATTATACCCTTTCCTTCACAACACTCTTTCCAGTAAGGAGCTTAAAATTTGATGATAAGAAAATTATGCAGAAGAATAGTTATCATCCACAAGAACTTTCAGTTCATTGTTATGTGTATAGATATATGCAAATGTCCTGAAAGTAGAAGAAAATGAGCTCTTCCAGGTGGGCATTCCAAAAGAAATGTCACTTGAGCTAATAGTTAAAGGATTGTAGATGTTTTCCAAGTGAGTAAGGGAGGAAATGGCATCTAAATAGAGAGACTAGCATGTACACAATGCAAAGACATAACTCTCTGGGTGTGTTTAGAGAACTACAGCCAGTTGTTTTAACCAAGCATTAGTCTAGACTTTAGAAAATATAATTACCAGGGTGACAATTCAAAATAATTTGAAGGAATAAAAACAGCAGAGTGGATTTATTGTTCATACAATGGAAAATCTCCAGAGTGTCTGGTTTCCAAGCACAGATGGATGGGAGGATTTAAAAGATGCCACCAGTTTCCTGTTTTGTTTTTTCTCTGTTCCCTTCCCTTTCCTTTTCTCTCTTTCTCCCTCCCTCCCTCCCTCCCTCCCTCCCTCCCTCCCTCCCTCCCTCCCTCCCTCCCTCCCTCTCTTCTTTCCTTCCTTCCTTCCTTTTCTTCTCTCTCTCCCTTTCTCTCTCTTTTTTCTCCTCTCATCCCTTTCCCTCTTTTCTTTTTCTTCTATTAGACTGATCCTCAGGAAGGCTCTTACCACAGAGAAACCACAATAGCCACCAGCACTGGTGAGCTAAATCATCCCCATATTCCGGGGCCACAGAATGGTTGTTCATTTTATGACTCATTTCTGTGGATGAATGTAAATGTCTTGATAATATGCCTCCTACTGCCCTCTCTCACTTTCCTTTCTATTTTCTTTACATATTTCAGCTACACACATACCAGGTTAAGAAACCCTGCTCTAAATGAATGGGAAACTTTTGTCAGAGTGTAATAAATTAATGTATATAAAAAAAACAAGATAACTTTAGTAATTTAAGGATAATACAGGGACACAAAAAATTGCTATGGAATTTGTGATGATAAACATATACTACATAGTCTCTACTATGTTTGCTTTATAATTGATTTAATCAATTACATATTAATGTATATGTAGTGGGATTTTTTCCCATTGCTATTAAACTCTGCAGCAAGTATGCTTGCACATACAAGTTTGAAGCTATTTTCTTTGCTTATATTTCTAAAAGAAACAGTGCAAAGAAAGAGAATAATGCACATTTTAAAATATATCTTATTGACCAGTAACCCTCCCAAAAAAAATTCCCAGTTTCTCCTTGCATCAGCAATCTACTTGTATCAAATTTCCAGTAGTTTAGACTCCCTGAAATTGTGTCTTCTTAATTGTCAACAGACTGCAATTCTATTGAAAGAGAATTTCTTTGTGTATATTTTCTCATAGCAGGATCTCTCTATAATTTTCTGAGTCCATTCATGGCTTGGCCAGTAAAGGGTGGCAGAGATGGTTGTCTCAGCATGTTTCTTGTCTTATGACTTAATTTTTAATCTTAAAATATATCAATGTGTCTTCCTCAAACAGTATAACAAGAGGGAGGGAGCATGGACAAATCCTACATTTTTACAAAAACAACAGGTTAACAGTGCAGATTAGAAAGATAGGATGCAAATGAAGATGGCATATATTACTGGCATTGTCTCAGTTGGAAAGGACAGGAAAATGAATGAGAGAATCATTTGGATGTAATTAGGAAGCAGAAGGCAGGGAAAAGAAAGCAAAAGTCTATAAACTAAGAAACAGATGATGCCTCTATAGCCCAAATCTCCTAATCTTTCAGCTTGCCTCTCCTGTTTGTTCTGCTGTGACAATATGTGGACACATTGAAATCTACTCAGCTTTGATATTATTAACAATTTTGAAATTGAAACCAGCTGCATACAAAATACAGTAAAGCAAATGCTCTAATTGATTCTCTTGGCTTTATGCATCCCCAATTAAGACTTTTATCCTTTTAAATTCCACCTTTACTTTCAGTGTCCTTACCTAAACTCTCAGCTGTGAAGAATATTTCCTATTGCACACTTTAAAAGTATTTCTGTACATGCCATATACTAGATGCTTAATAAAATTTTTTAGTAAGTGAATTTATGAATCAATTTTCATACATCTGCATGGGTTTTCCTCCTGCCAACATTCAAAGGTATTGAAATCCAAAATAATACCCACCTCCTTCATTTGTTCATTCAATAAACATTTAGTGCTAAGTCCTGATGATACAAAAATAGGACCTTGATGTATCATACTTTAAATCAGTGGTCCCCAACCTTTTTTGGGCCACGGACTGGTTTAATGTCAGAAAATGTTTTCACGGACCGGCCTTTAGGGTAGGACGGATAAATGCACAAAATAAAATTATGCGACCGGCGTAAAAACTGTGGTATTTTTTTTTTTAATAGAGAACTTTTTTTTCTTTTTTTTTTAACTAATTTATTTATTCATTTTAGAGAGGAGAGGGAGAGACAGAGGGAAAGAGAGAGAGAGGAGAGACAGAGAGAGAGAAGGGGGGGAGGAGCCGGAAGCATCAACTCCCATATGTGCCTTGACCAGGCAAGCCCAGGGTTTCGAACCGGCGACCTCAGCATTTCCAGGTCGACGTTTTATCCACTGCGCCACCACAGGTCAGGCAAAAAACTGTGGTATTTTTAAGTATAATTGTCAAACTTATGAGACAAGCATCAAGAGTGAATCTTAGACAGATGTAACAGAGGGAATCTGGTTATTTTAAAAAAATAAAACATCGTTCAGACTTAAATATAAATAAAACAAAAATAATGTAAGTTACTTATTCTTTCTTTGCAGACCGGTACCAAATGGCCCATGGACCAGTACTGGTCCACGGCCCGGGGGGTTGGGGACCACTGCTTTAAATAGTGTAGGGAAGACAAAAGGAAAGTGAGAGAGAAACTGAATGGTCGGCTACCACATAATACGCATAATGCTACCCACTTTACACGCATTACCTTTAATTCTCAGAACAAACCCAGAGTCATTTCTCTGTGTACAGCTGGAGCAGGGGGTGTGGTTTATAGATCTTAATGAAATTTTCCCAAGGTTTTAACACAGTCATAGGAAGATCCAAAATCTAAGCACTTTTTTTTTCAGTTTTGTTTGCTTTTGTTTTTTACCTTCTTGAATATTGCTAGTCCTTCTTTTACTTCAAACCAGCATACTCCTACTTCTTTTCAATCATGTAAAATGGGAGGCTAAGTAGTGAGATTCCCATCAGCACGTCTTTCAGTCCCAACAATTAAGATTGCTAGTAATTCCGTTTTTACTTCAAATTTTCTTGCCTAGAATAGGCTTTTCTATATTTTTCTCCTTCTATATTTTATAGTCTTCCTCCTTACTAAACAATTTTTGTATTGGTAATTGAAACAGGGTTTACAAACCCTAGAAAAAAAGCCGCATGAATAATGCCATCCTTTGCCCCCGTGGCCATGCATCCTACTGGGCCACCCACTCTCAAGCATGTCCTACTGCCTCCTGGAACACTGAGGGTACGCAGGATGATGGAGCAGAGCACGCTTGCTCTCACTGTGGCCCCTCCTCAGAGATCTAATTCCCAGTCGGTTCCAGCACCAACCTTCTGCTACCTGGCTTTATAAAGTCAGGGTACAATGGCTTTCTTTTGAAGTACACAACTTCTCTAATTTATGTGTTAGGACTCCCTGCCATTCAGGCACTCATTTATTCATTTATTTTACAAATAATTTTATGGAGTTTCTCCTGTGTACCAGACATTATTATAGGTTTCTAGAACTACCATGGGGGAGGGGGGAGAAAAAGTTGCTGTACTCATTAGGCTTATATTCCAGCACCTGTCCTAGACTAAAATTCCCAGTAAGCAAATATGCTAGTATCATTCTAATTACTTTGCTTGATATTGAGGACAATATTCTCATGATGATGGACATTTAAAAAATCATCTGATTGATAATAATTTATAAATTCAATCTTTAGGTGGTGTTGGAAATAATGTCATCTTTAATAGCAGTTTGATAGGGGATGCCAGTGATAAAAGAAATCCTAAATAAGCAGGATGTTAGAAAACCAAGTAAAAATGTCAAGATATAAGAATAATGGAACTCTAAACTGGGGATTCCTAAACTTTGCTGTTCATTCAAATAACGTGGGGTGTTTTGTAAAAATCCTGATTCCTATCCTATACCCCCTTATGAATTAAATAATGGGGAGGAACACAGTTATCAATTTTCTTTTTTAACTCTGCTGATTATTTTAACATGCAGACAAGCTTAAAGAGGCAGTCCACCAAACACAATTTTTTTAGGTGAGAAGAGGGGAGACAGTGAGGCAGACTCCCAATGACCCCAACCAGGTTCCACCTGGCAACCTACCTGGGGCTGATGCTCAAGGATCAAGCTATTTTTAGCACCAAAGGTTGATGTTCTCAGACCAACCAAGCTATCCTCAGTGCTCAGGCCAATGCTTGAACCAACAGAGCCCCTGGCTGTGGGAAGGGAAGATGGAGAGAAGCAAGAAGTGAGGGATGATTGTTTCTCCTGTATGCCCTAATCAGGAATCGAACCTGGGACGTCCATAAGCTGGGCCAACACTCTATCCATTGAGCACTGGCCAGGGCCTCAAACACAATTTTTATCATATCTTAATTTACAGACAAATTAACTGGGAATCTTATTAAGTACAGATTCTGGTTTAACAGGTCTAGAGTGGTCCCTTCTTGTCTAACAAGCAACCAGATGCTGTTGCTGCTGCTGATCTTCCTGCCACACATTGAGTAGCAAGGCTCCAAACTGCACTTGTCACCTTACCAGGACTGTAAAGGTTGTGCAGCCTGCTGTCATCCCTTCTCCAAGCAGTGGTGATCTCAAACCTCATTCAGAATAGTGGAGGAATGTCAGTATCCCATACAACAGAAGTTACTTAAAAACTATCAGGGAAGAAACTCTTTAATGTAGGTTTTCTGACAAATTTGAAAAAACACCCCATCCCAACCCAAACATAAGAGGGATCATTTGGATATATACCTGGAAATGCTGATCTCCTTCAAAATCTTCAGGAAATGCTATCATCAGTAATTGGCTCATGTATAAGCAACAACTAAACCTCCCAGAAGAGAAAGAAAAAAAAGAGGCTTATTATCTGTATGTGAAACTTCAGTTTGAACTTCTCCATATCCTAAATGTGCCTCATAAGTGAAATAACCTGAGTACAAATTATTCCTCCACTCAATGGGTTATTATACACATGACAGGAAAGACGTTCCTTTTGTGAAAGTATAGCTTAGAATTGGACGGCGTTTAAAAATGAGATATTTTGCTCCATGAGTGATCACCCCAATTTATTTCTAAAATGTGCTCTAAATGGCCACTTACAATCCCGTAGCTTTCTACCCTAATTCTAAGAAAATTTTATTCTTGGAATCTGTTTTTCCTGTTTGAATTTTACATTTATTTGAACCAGTGTCTCCACTTTTCTATTTTTTTTCTTAGGTTAGAATTTAGAACAAAAACTGTACAATCATCAAAAATGACTGACATAAAAAATGAAAAAGTTATGTACACATTTAAGAAAGAAACCTATCTTTTAGCAAAATGAGAATTTTAACTGCATTTTAACCTGTCAGTCACAGGAGTTCTAATGTGAATCCGAGACATTTTACTGCAGTTGCAAAATGATATCATTTTACCAGCGCGAAGTGTATTCTATAATATAGACCTATGTGTTATGTATTGGATGTGCCAATAGTAAACGCCCAATAAAGAGGCAGTTCATCCTAAACCATAGATTCTAACAAACCTCATCATCTACTGTGAATGTATTGTATAGAGTAAAGCAGCCTTTGAACAGGAAGTAGAGTTGGTAGAAAAGTCATATATGAATGCATTAAAAAACAACAACAATAAAAATCTCCCCAAAGTGCTTGTTTTTAGAGAATTAGAGATTACAGGTCACTTCAAATAATCCGTCGATTACTAAGATTCTTTCATTAGACTATTTTGTCTGCGGTAACAACAAAGATACTTTTTTTTCATCAGAGCAATCTTTTACATATGCAATTGCAACACATCCATCCACCACGGTATACCTTGATTACAAATATCGGTCATTCAGTACCTCTCATCCCAAATTGGGTCTAAGATGAATTCAACAATTCAGCACTGTTCATTCCAGCTCTAGTCAACTGAGGAAGTCCTTTACGGAAATAAAAACACCTCTAGTTTTCTGTTTATTTCTGTGACTTGGTACAAAGTAAAACGAACAGAGGGCCTGAGTGGCAGGCCACACTCCTGGAACACAGTCGGCTCATAACACATCATTTTATTTTCCACTATTTTATACTGATTATTTTAATATTTGTTGTTTTTCTTTACTTAGCAAATTATAATTAGATATGTACTTAACATTTGTGTTTTGTAAAAAGAAAGATTTAAGCCTCTATTATAAAACAATGCTTTGTTATAATGAGTCAACTAAATTTGTTCTTTAATGAACACATACTGGGTATTTTTCACGATAATGTGGTAGTTTTCCATTACTGTTTTAACAAATTATCTAAAAATTAGCAGCTTAAAATAATACCTGTTTATTAACTCCCAGTTCTGAGCCAGAATTCTCGATACAGAGTGGCTCAGCAGGTCCTCGGCTTGGTGTTTTGCAATGCAGAAATCAAGGCATAGGCAGAGCTGTATGAATTTCTGAAAACTCTGTGCATGAGTCCACTTCATTTGCATTCGGGCTATTGGTGAATTCAGTTCTGTGGGGGTAGAGGACTGAAATCCCTGTTTCTTTGCTGACTGTGAGTTAGAGGCCTTCCTAGCTTTTTATGACTGGATCTCTCCCTATTTTAAGTTTCATAATGTCAATTACAGTACTTTTGCAAGGACCCTCTGGTCATGTAACAATGTATTCATAGGTTCCATGCATTAAGGCATGAACTTCTTTGGGCGGCAATTCTGCTTATCACAGACAGGCTACAGTAATAAATGGATTCTGAAAATATTGAGCTTCCCTTATGAAAGGCCGGCAGGATGATCAAGGAAACTCAAAGGAAAAGAGAATATCTCTGTCTGAGGGTTCCTCATAGCTTAGTGAGCCAGATGTTTTCTAAATTTTGCTTTTCTTTTCTGATATGTATTGTCACTGCTAAGGTCTTTTAGAAATCATCTTCAATTGGAGTAATTGATGTTTCCCACCAAACAGTTTGATTGGAAATGTTGCTATGTCATGGCACTTCAAACACTGTGTCCTGAGTCCAACATAAAGCACAAAAAAGGGATTATTTTATTCAAAGTTCAATTAAATCTTTTCATTTGAAATATCTTACAAGCCAACTTATATTCAGTTATTTCTCACTGAAATCTGTACATTATATTTGCTAAGCACATTTGTAAATGATATGAGGAAATAGTTTTTTCTAGAGTGCTTTTGTACGAAAAAAGCCTTTGTGGAATTAGATTGAGAAATCAAACATATGAAGGATAATTGGCTTTGCTACATTTGAATGCTTAAATGGTTCAATGTAAGTATATTAAAGATAAGCTATATACCTATTATTGAAATTATTCTCTTTGCAAGTGAATTTTAATGGCTACCTACAAGAAAATCTGTAAATCAATGAAATTTTGAACTGTTGAAAAATGATCAATAATAAAAAAGGATCATAAATGGAAAACTGTCTCAACACAAAGTAATATAATTTTTTAACACCTGGTTCATAGTTAGCATTGCTCACATTCATTTGACTTTGAAAATGTTTGGAATTTTACAATTTCACTACAAAAATGTGAAGGAAACTAGCTTCCCAATTTCATAGGTGGTGGAGTGATAGGGAAGGAATTTGAATGTATGATGCTTTTCAAAAGGAAAAAAACTTAATTTTTTTTTTAGAATTTTAAAGTTGTTACTTGTTTTGTTTTTCCTTTCCCTATTTCTCTCTACCTTTAAAGTCCAATTTTTTTCCCTATGGATCTTCTAGAATTAACTTCTCTGTAGCATTTTTTTTCTTAATTAAATGGAGGATTCAGAATGTATGTGCAGTAATTTATATATACAAATGTCTTCTCTTCATATATTTTACCAGATCTCATAATTTTGAAAAAAATACTGTTACCCAGTATTATTTTAAAGATTTACATAACAATTTCCAAAGTACATTTTACAATCCATTTGATCTAAGCCTCATATTGCAAAGAAAATACCTTAAGAAAGCCTAGTAACACAAAACTATGAATTTGAAATAATATAAAGTATATTTGCAAAACAGAAATTAGTGCTTTTTTTGAACTATAGTGGCAGGATTACTTATGCATATGTGGAGTCAATAAATTTTATAATTACATTTTAATTATTCTGAAATGTAAATTTATGATCTTTCTGAGAGAAGTAGCTGGCTCATAGGGCCTAAAGCAGTTATTTCTTTAATCTTTTAGATGAAAATTATACTTGAGAGTTTTAGGGAATTCTAATTTTCAGAATGACCAAAATAAATATATGTTATAAAAAGTCTTTATATTTGCCCATTCTATGCATAGAAAACACCTAATCTCTAATTTGTAAAGAGATTACATAATACTACATCATAAATATTGCAAAGATTATATTCCTCAAATAATTTTGATGTTCTTCTTAATATCTTCCACTATGTGGTACATATTCCTAGGTAATACTTTCATCCGCCATCATGATTCTGTCTCTCTTATACAGGTGCACATGTCAGAGACACAGGTAAAGAGCAGATGACAGGAGAAACATAGGTATCCCTATATATGTGTCATTTACATTCGTTTTCCAAAACTGGTGAATAATCTTTTAGAGAGTGAAAGAAAACTTACCCTGTGCTTAGTGCAATGTCTTGCTTGTAATAAGCACAGGCTGAATAAATACTTTTAGTTAGTAAATTAAATAGTTGATGATAATAGTTTGTTTTTGTATTTTTCTGAAGTTGGAAACAGGGAGGCAGTCAGACAGACTCCTGCATGCGCCCAACCGGGATCTACCCAGCATGCCCACCAGGAGGCGATGCTCTGCACATCTGGGGCGTTGCTCTGCCGCAATCAGAGCCATTCTAGCACCTGAGGTGAGGCCACAGAGCCATCCTCAGCACCTGGGCCAACTTTGCTCCAATGGAGCCTTGGCTGCAGGAGGGGAAGAGAGAGACAGAGAGGAAGGAGAGGGCGAGGAGTGGAGAAGCAGATGGGCACTTCTCCTGTGTGCCCTGGCCGGGAATTGAACCCGGGACTCCTGCATGCCAGGCCGATGCAATACCTCTGAGCCAACCAGCCAGAGCTGATGATAATAGTTTTTATTTTTACAAAGATTCATAGTACTGTATTCAAAACTGTGAAGAGGACAATAGCCCAAAGTTCCTTTGAGGTTGTAAAGTTTGTGATTTAGTGAGTTCCTAACATTCAGCCATTCTTGGTTTACCTTAATTTACCTTATTTTTGTGACCCTGGTAATTGTTATTTTCGAATCAGTTATATCGCTTGTATCTACACTTGAACTTGCCTTTTCTGTAACTAATATATACATAAATTTCCATAAGTAAATATTTATTCCCATATTATAAATAAACTTTATTTCATCCATTTTTCTGTAGGGCTCATAAAATTTTCCGTGGTTATCCTCATCTATTCTCTAATCTCCTTTTTTATATTATTATTTTTTTCACTTATTTTATCTCCTAAATACACAATTTTATAATTTCTATCTTTTTTTCTTTATTTGGTATAAGTGATTTTTATTTAAATTGTATTTATTTTTTCCAAGTCCATAAAGAGAAGTTATATGATTCCTAATAATTAATTTTAATAATTAGTTTTGAGTGACCTCATTTTTAAATATTTTTATTTAACATTTGCCATATTTTCCTTGTAAGCATAACACTTTAATTTTCCAATGAAACACAATTAAAATATGTGTTTTAATGGAAATATTTGAAAATTATATTAATTTTTAATTTTATAAGTATTTAAGAGAATATTTACAACTGTTGTTATAAGATTTTGATTATAGTTTACATTCATGAATGCTAGTTTCTCATCTAATTCACCTCACTTGTCAGATTTTTTTCTTGATATTCTATGTCTTAGTATCATCAACTGTAAAATGAAGAGTTTGAAGTAAATTATCTCTAAAGTTCCATTGTCTGTCAATTTAAATCATAGCTCCAGCCCTCATGATGTTTCTATATGGAAAGGGACATATGAACTCATCCATGTGAAAAAAAGAAAAAAAAATCAAAGAGCCTAAGTAATGGATAACGAGGATAAATATATTATAACATGTTGAGCAAATAGGCCCTTAAGTTAAAACACTATCAGTTTTATGGATTTTTCTTGTGTAATAAAAATATTGCTTGAATGAATCTGATAGAATGAGTGAAAAAACTGCTGAGACAACTTAATAGCACACTGTTTAATTCCAATAGCAATGATAATAGCTAATGTTTGTGGAGCACTTCATTTGTGTGAAATATTTTGCATGAATCAATTTATTTGATCTTTAAAATTATACTGTGAGATAGAGTAACGTCATAATTTGCATACAGATGAATCCTGGGAGGGGTAATTTTTTGGAAGACGACAAATGACTTTTCTTGAAACCAGGACTGCATACAATACTGTTTTTATATCCACTATATGTTTATTTAGCCTGTTTTTGAAACTCCCACCAATGGGTATTAGATACTATTCATTCATTTACATAAGATTAACTGAGGAATAAAGTATGTTAAATGACTTTTTTTTTAACCCAAAATTAATATTTAATCTCAAGGCCTATGTACTTCTTGGCCCTAACTACTGATTTCACCTGCTTATATTTCCTGGATTTTGTTCAGAATTGCCCACAACAGACATACCATTCTTTTTGATAGTCACTCAGTACGTGAAATTATATTTACATCTTATGTGGTACCCTTGACATTTTATTGTTTTTTGTCTTCAGTTTTTCTTTTTTTAGTTTTCATAATGACTCTTCTGCATTTGGAATTTTTTTTAGAGCAACTATAAGCAAACTACTGCAAAGGCTTGGATAAAATATTCTTGATACAGTCAATCTCATGTTGGAATATCTACCACATGGGTACACAGCAATGTTTATTAAATTGAATAGAATCGATAATCATAAGTATGAAATAAACTGGGTAAATTAATGTCTTTAAATTCCATCTGCATTATAAAACCCAACACTAAAAAGGGAGTTAAGCTCCTGTGCTTTTAATACTGATGTAATGTTTATTAAATGAGTTTCCTATCCTTTTCAAGTTTTTAAAGTAGGCTTGAAATAAAATTATGAAAATTATAAAATTTCTGGTTTATCATATGTAGATTAATTCTGTTAGTTTTAACAACCTTCTTTATCAGCTATAAATTATTTACCTTCTATATTCCAAACTATAACATATCTCTTTCTATTCCCTGATTTAAGGCTCTATCTGTCACTTAAATTGTTACTGCTACTTTCTAACCAGTCTCCAGAAACTTCTTCAACATGGCTCCACACATGGACAAAGTGATTTTTTAAAACAAAAAGTCCCTGATCAAAATCCGTAAAATTCCCGCCTGACCAGGCGGTGGCGCAGTGGATAGAGCATTGGACTGGGATGCGGAAGGACCCAGGTTCGAGACCCCAAAGTCGTCAGCTTGAGTGTGGGCTCATCTGGTTTGAGCAAGGCTCACCAGCTTGGACCCAAGTTGCTGGCTCCAGCAAGGGGTTGCTCGGTCTGCTGAAGGCCCGTAGTCAAGGCACATGTGAGAAAGCAATCAATGAACAACTAAGGTGTTGCAACGCGCAATGAAAAACTAATGATTGATGCTTCTCATCTCTCTCCATTCCTGTCTGTCTGTCCCTCTCTCTGACTCATTCTCTGTCTCTGCAAAAAATAAATAAATAAATAATCCGTAAAATTCCCATCACTTTTGGGGTAGAATTGCAACCTCTAAGTATGCGACGAGTCCTTTCATTATTTGCAGTACACTTATATCTCTAAGCTCAGTGTCAATATCTTTTATTTTGTTCATTTTGTCAGTCAAGAAGAATAATATTTGTGGTTTTTCAATCATGACATGCTCACTTTTACACATGTACCTTGCATACTATTTCCTCTTCCTCTTTTCTCCCTTATGCTCAATCTAACATTATCTCCTCTGAGAAGGCTCAACTTAGAAAGTACCTTCTTTAGGACGCTTTCTTCAACACTTCCCAGGACTGGGTCAGGTTCTGCACACCCAGCAGTATCCTGGCAATAGGTATTTATCCCACACAGTGTTTTGAGATGGAAGGTTTTCTCATTGGCCTTTCACACCTTAATCTTAATTCATCGAGGGACTCATGTTTTCTTCTCATTCACAACCCTGGTAATTACTAAAATAAACATGTGTAGAATGAATGACTAAATGATTTCTTTTTTAATCAGCACATTATTCTTACTTCTTGATATTAGTATGCTAAGTCTTAAAGTTCACCCATTTTTGCTTAATGCCCTTGAAAGAATAGAATCTCAGTTTAGCAGTTTAGCAGAGAAAAACATGTTACTATTTTTAAAGCAATTATATACAATAACTAACATTTTTAAAATGATTATGGACAATAAGTTCATGTATATAGCCTCTGAAAAATACATAATTTTTTTCTTATCAGAAATAGAAATAACTAGAAAAAGCATGGTGGCTCTTTTTACTCAGAAATTAACTTTTTAATTGATCGATATTTTTTCTGCCTAAAGTCCATTTACATAATTGGGTGAAAGAGAGTAAATCTCTTTCAATAAATAGTTATTGATGACCTACACTGTAAAGGAATATTGCTAGGCAGAAATTACACAAGTCAGCAAAATAATATTTTGAGCAACTGACTGTTTTCCTGCTGTAGCAAATCCACCTGACCACAAAGGAAGTGCCTGAGCGTCCATGTCTCTGGCCTCCATGAGCAGAAGCTGCCGGTGGAGCTGAAGAGCACCATATGGTCAGGCTGTCCTTTCATTACATTCCCCATTGTCTGCCAGAAGTCAGGACCCCCCAGTCCTCACCTCACTCAGGAGAGGATGGAACCTGAGTCTCCACAGGACAGACTGCTTAATAGCTCCTTTTAACAGTTGTCAATTGAAACATTTTCTAGGAGCACAAATTAGAATCTTTGATTTTCCTGCCATCAAGTCAGTTTCATATACCATCCGGAATATTGCTTCAGAGATGTCATGTCATACCAAGATCATTCCTGGTGTATTTCAGAAAACACACGCAGAGCTGCCAAAACACAAAGGATTTAGATTTTTCTTTGTACACCAACGCTGCAACTGTCTTAAAAGAAGCATTTATTTATCCTTTTCCTTTTTAAACAACCATTGATAGAAGCATAACTGCCAAACCCGTTTTTAAAAAATAAGGTCAGGAAGTCTACTCTAAAGAGTTATGTAATGTAAATTGTTTTAGCTGAAATTGCTATGTTGGTCTTAAATTTCCCAATCCAAATTAATGAACAGTTTCCTCGGTTCAGTTTTCTCAGCGGTGAAAGAATGGCGTTGGCGGTGCAAAGATCAGAGCAATTTCTTCTCCATTAAATTGGGCAACGAGGACTCCTGGTTCTCAAACTGTTAAATGGATATTAGGGTTTTTAATGAATGGAACGTTTATTTTTGTGCCAGCTCAACTAACAACATTGACATGATTAGCATACATTTTGGCAACTGTTCTAGCACAAGGTGTTAGTAAAAAGAGGCTATTATTTTTTAGCTTAATTTGCTTTATCCTCTCTTGTTATAAATGCTTTTAAATGTGAAAGAGACATTTTTGTAAAGGAAATCCTGGCAGAACAAGTTTTCAGAAATATGTGTTTTTATTAATGTTACAGGCTTTTCTCATATTAGAGATGATATAACCCAGAACACACAAAACTTCTCCAAATTTAGATATGAGTAAAATATTTTATTATTTTTACTGATGGCTAAATCATTGCACTTATGGAGAATTTTTTTTATTAATGGTGCTACTTGTTTTATATGTACTTCTTTTTTAAAAAAAAGACTGGTAGAGAATGGTTTCCTTCATGGTTTACATCAGTATGAATGAAAAGTTTTAGGGATTAGAGGTTCTTAGTTTCTTAGGTCAAGTACCTCTCATAAAAAAGAAACTTCCAATAAAAATATACTTTTCTTTTTGTAACAAACACACTGCCTCATATGCTAACATTTTATTCATATTACCATATTGAAGAAAACAATAAAAATGAGGTTGATACAAATTCAAAAGGTTTGGGTGTTTACATTCAAATCTTTTTGTAATGTATTTTTATTTTAAAATTTATTGAAATATTTTTAGTACAACTAACAGGATTGCTATGAGTATGTAATAAAATGAATGTTTATAATTAATACTAAATCAATAAATTAATATGCAAGTGTATATGCATGGGTATAAATTATTTATGAACTTCTAGTAAACATATGGGCATACTCTCTTTCTTTTATATATATCTATAACTACATGCATATTTAATTTAATAATTTACCCAATGTTTGATTGAGTAATAAATTAGTTTAATATAAACTTTAGCATAACAGAATATTTACAGTTTACCCACATTTACCTCGAGACGCAAATGAATGTCTATAACAGGCACCTCAGTTGAAAAACAAGCCAAATCAGAAATGGTAAAAATGAGAAAGAAATTAGGAAAATATATACTTTTAATCTGCAGACATATAAACACTTTTGGTACAATACAGACACAGGATGCCAGAAACAGAAGATTGGTCCGGTTTAAGCTATCACATTACTTGTTTATACAGGTAATTTTGCTATAGCTCTCATAGAAAATAAAATTCCCAGCTCACACCATGATGTGAAAGTGCTCAATCACTGATGAACCAGTTTGCTGCATTGCAAAGGATTCAGGAAAAAAGACATTATCAAAGAAATTTGCTGCTGGGTTTATAGACACTCTTGGACTGGATCCAAAGCCAAAGAAAAGAAGCCAGAAATAGTAACCAACAAACCTGAACAACAAAAAGATAAGTATAACTTTTATATAAAAGACCCAACCAAAACAACAGTAGTCTACAACAGCTTATAGAATAATTCTGCTTTACTATGATTTTTAAAATTTTCTTATGTGACGGATGAGTTTAAGCATGTAAGAATCTAATATATAACCCAAGTATAAAGAACTACTCACAGTTTTGAAAACATCAAAATATCATGAACAGCTATGAAGCAACTAAGAATTGAAATATTTCTTGCTTCCAGCCATTTCTCTTGGATATAATTTCTAGTTTCTGTAAGGAGGAATATACGTATATATATTCCCTCCTGTAATAATAGCAAGGGCAATGGTAAAGCAAACAGAAAGCAGTTTGAGTACACAGAAGGTGAAATAGTCTTCATCAAGTCAAATCTTTAACACATGGCAAAGTTTTTAACCTTCCTAAAAATAAAATTGCACTTCTTCGTAATGCCTTCTCTTTTAAACTGTACATGACATACTTGTGAGGTAAACATTCTGTTTACAAATGCATTTCTTTCCTTATCATACATTTAAATGGGGCAAAATTCAATTTAATTACATATTTGTTACATCTTAAAGCAATATATTTAAAATACACTTTTTCATTCATTTGATGTACAACTGTCATGTACAATACCTCAAAAGAGTTCCCTGCAAAGGAGCAGCTGATGCCCTCTTGTGGTTAAAAGAGTTTTTAGACAAAGAATGCAGTGTGCCATTTTCTTACCTTAATCCCAGGTTTTATCAATCATCTGCTTGGTGTATGAAAAGTTGCAAATTGCATCCAAAATTTTTTATAACAGTTCTATAGCTGTTAGTATTAATTTCATTAAAAAATGCTGTACACATTTTATAACCTCTGATTTTGAATTTAAAAACCTGTAAACAGCTATTTACAATATCATACAAGTTATAAATTAGCCGCTTTCATTGGAACTGCCATCCACATCATCTTGTTCGGTGAGGGCTACCCAAAGTGAATTTAAACATCTGTTATTCCACAGTGAAGTATTAAATATTAGAAATATCCATCGGTTTCCTCTCCCTCATGTGCAGATCAATTTTTCCTTTCAGTGGAATTTGTACTTCCAAATTTTCATCTTCCCTGGGATGCTTTTTCCCTCTCCTTAAGCAGATGTATATGCCCATCCCTGTTACCAGTGTAATAGAACTCAAGCTTATCACAGAAAGAGCTACTAAGGTGGGCATACAGGACACAGATTCGACTTTCCTATGAGTCGGTTCTATTGAGATCTGTGGTTCTTTCTCCTCTATATTAATTTCTGGTTCTTTTCTTAAAAGACTTTCAATGTAGCTCTCATTACTGACAGTGTCATTAACAAATAGGTTCACCATGACCGTGGAATGGAGAGGTTCGGGATAACCATGATCACTCACTTTAACCAGTAAACGATGCAATCCATAATCTGTCTGCAGCAGTGCCTCTTCCAAAGTAATGTTGCCAGTTTTAGGGTCAATCCTAAAGGATTCAGGCCTAGGACCCCTTCTTCCTATGATGCTGTAAGCTATCACAGCATTCATGCCTGTGTCTTTGTCTACAGCATAGACCTCTGTCACCGGGGAGCCTGGAAGAGTAGAAGGCAGTACCAACAGATAAGACATATTAGACTGAGGAAATAGAACAAGAGGGGGGTTGTCATTGATATCTAGGAGGAGGATTGTGATTTTCGCGGTAGAAGAGAGGGCAGGCTCACCCCCATCGACAGCTTCAACCCACAAAGTATAGGAGCTTTGCTGCTCTCTGTCCAATGAGACTTTAGCTCTCAGCATGCCTTTTCCTGTGTCTATTACAAAAATATCACTCTGATTCAACACGGAGAGGGCGACCCACCCATTTCGCCCAGCGTCGGCATCTGTTACACTGATCACTCCAATTTCACCATATCCTGGAAAGTTTTCTGGCACAAAAAAGCTGAAGTCCTTGTTGATGAACCTAGGGCTGTTGTCATTTTTATCCAACACTGTGAGGGCCACAGTGGCTACGGATTCTCTGGGTGGCTTGCCAGAGTCAACAGCTCTGACTGTGTACCTGTACTTTTCTTTCTCTTCTCGGTCCAGCTGAGTAGAAACTGTCAGAATTCCTGTGACACTGTCTAAGGAAAAATATGATGGAGCATCAGGTCCCAGAAAATATGAAACTTCGCCTCTCTCTCCACTGTCAGCATCGGTAGCGTACAGCTTAGTCAAAAAGGCATTGGGTGAGTTGTTTTCTTCAATGGTTAGTTCTATCAAGAGTTGAAGGAAAATTGGAGCATTATCATTGTCATCTAACAGTTGCACTTTAATAATTTTTTTGACGTGAAATCCTTCAGAATTCCAGGCGACTACAGCTATTTCATAGAACTGCTGTAGCTCATAATCCATAGGTTTTGTGGTTTCTAGCAAGTACTCATTATTGTATGGTTTGTAGGGTGATAGCCTAAATGGCCCTTCCCCGTCCAGGTAGCAGTTCACCTTGTATTTTCCTTCTGGATCTCTTATGGTAAAGAAAGCAATTGGAGTGTTAACAGGTTCCAGTTCTTTCAGGTAAACAATACCATCTATCTCGTTTGCTATATAACGGGGGACAATTTCTGGTGGTCTGAAAATAACTTTGATTATGGACACCAGGGCAGTGATCACAGCAGGGATGCAGCCTGGCCCATTCGCAAGGATGGTGAGCTTGTGTGTTTGCAGAACACTTCCCCCAATCTCACTGAAAAGTTTAATGACTCCAGTGGTTTCATCCAGATGGAATAAATCCTTGGATGCTTGTGAAACTTTCTGGCTGTAAGAGTAGGTGATCTGAGCATTGGTCCCCAAGTCTCTATCCACAGCCTGCACAGCTGCGATCGGTGTGCCTACTGTAGTATTCCCATACACAGTGACATTGATCTGTGAATCTGCAAAAAGAGGGCAGTTATCATTAATGTCACTTATGCTGATGGTGAGGGTGGCGCTGCCGAGCAGTGGTGGAGATCCACCATCCTCAGCTATGATGATGCTCACATACTGGTCTTGGGTCTCCCTGTCCAACAGCCCCATGACTATTAGGTAGGGAGTGCGCTCTCCATTCTCATTCTCCTCCACATCCAGGGTGAACATCCGGTGGTAGTCCAATAAGCGGTAGGTCTGCACCCCATTCGTGCCTATATCTGGGTCCATGGCAGGATGCTCTATGGCCAGCCGGGTGTTTACAGGTGCATTTTCTGGGACCCAAACCGAGATTTGGGAAACAGGGAACTGTGGGGCATTGTCATTGATGTCCCGAATAGCGATTTTCACCTTCACAAACCTAAAATATTCCTGAGGCAGGACTAGTACATCCAGAAGCAAAAGACAGGAGTCAGAAGAAGGGGAGGAGGAAATGGAAATGCTGCCGCCCCAGGCAGCCCCTCCACCTCCTTCAAGACACAAGGCCTCCCTGTCAATCTCCTGGGCAGAAGTGTGCAACTCCCCAGAGCGGTTGTCTAGGGTCACATACTGTCCACTCAGTCCCCGGGAGGCCAGGCTGAAGGAGAGAGGAGGGCTCGGCTCGGCGCCGGTGCGCTCGGGCGGCCGCAGCTGCTGGTCCTGCCTCCCCGCGGCCCGGGGCACCAGCCGCAGGTCCTCGGCCAGGCTGCCGATGAGCACTCCCGCGGGCAGTCCCTCGTTCAGGCTGTACAGAAGCTCCGTGGCCCGGCTGTAACTCGCGAGGCAGTTGAACGGTCCCACGAAGAGGAGAAACAGAAACAGATGCTGGAAGTGGGGGAGGGGAGAGGCCTCATTACGTACTCGCCGCAACACAGAGACTGGAGTCAGAAAGCAGTGCCCCGGGTCATGGCTGCCCTCCTCACTATTCCCAGAGGCAAACCCTCTCCAGTCCGAGCGGGGTGAAGAGGAAACTTGCTGCAAAGAACAGATCTACGGGGGCAACGTTTTCTCCAAAACTTTTTTTTTTCCCCTGTTCACTTTCTACCCCCGCTTCCCATCAACCCCCTCATGCAGTTACCACTCGGAATCCCTAACCATAGGGCATCCCCGGAAACGCACCCCGGAGTGGAGAGAGCTCTCACTCTGGGACTGCGCAACGCGACAGCCACAAGGAAACCACCGGGTGGGTTATGCAGAGGGAGGGGGTTAGTGGTGGAGACGGCCGAGAGATGAGCAATTTCTCCATTTATTTCCTATAGAAATGTTTCTACCACTAATATCCCCGGAACGCGAAATGTGTTACATCCCTTATTATGACCAATAGCAACAACAACAATTTCAGCAATAATGATAATAATAAAAACATAGTAATTCTTTCTGCTGGGAACCCCCGCCCCCCATTAAATAAACACTTTTAGGTAAGAAGAAAAGGTGACTTTCATTTTAGCATGGATCTAAAATTAAATTGAAGAGATCTGGATCTCCACTCCTTACCAAGCCCTCACCAATCCTCCTCCCCCAGAGGAAAAAGAAGTAAACGCGGAAAATAATTATGCAAAAACAATCTGTCAATTGCAGTAGACAGTCACAGCCAGATGCTGGCTGCGAGAACGATCTCCGAACCCCAGTATCTAAAGCAGATTGAGCTCCTACCCCCATCCCTTCCACCTCATCTTCTTATATTTCTGCTTCAGAAACTTCCTCTCACGAAACAAGGACTTGCCTATTCCTTGCTAAAATGAAGATACATTATCCTCTAACTCCCTTTCCCTCTCCGCAATCTTCCTGTGAAGTTTGGATGAAGGTAAAAGGTTTGAAAACCCTCAAGGAGTGGGAACTGCCCGCAGTAGGGCTACTTGTCGCGGGGCCGCTGAGCCCCCGCCCTTACCGGCAGTTTCCTGAGGCTGGTGCTGCTCCTGGGACGACTTAGCCGCCCCATATCCAGGCGCGGGTGCCAGGTCGCCGGGCGCCAGCTCACTGCCAGGGCCCGTGAGCTGCGCGCACTCCCTCGGCCGCGCATTCCCAGGGAGGCTGCAGTCAGCTCGCTCCTGACCGGAGGGCGGCAGAAGACACTCCCTCTCTGTTCATGCAAATCGCTGGGGAACTTCAGCCAATAGTCACTGGCTCGTCAATTAGGACAGGATCTAAAGGGGGGCCAGTCAGGCGAGGGGCAGAAGGGCACGATCATGGTTTCGTGTCCAGGACGCGGTAAGTCCAGACCCCACTGGAGGAGCCAGAATGGGGAACCTGCCTCTGAAGAGTGCGACGAGGCGTCACCTGGTCCCGCACCGGGCGCGTGCCCACAGCCTCCCTCCTCGCCACACCAGTCAGAACCTCAGTCCATAGGTTGCGAGCTTGAGAGGGAGAATTAGAATAAATAAAAAAGCCTTGGTTTATGTCTGAATTTGTATAGAGAAGAATTCAGCGCTACAGAGCAGTCGCAGGCGCGATCCCAAAATGCCTGCTTTGCCACCAATTCTAAGTTGTATCCAGTAGTGTTTGTACAGAGGGGAAAACGAATTCACTTTTCTTTACGGAGGGAAGGAATTTCAAACTCTTTGAAAGGCGGTCTAAACCAGAAAAACGGATAGATGAATTTGGTGAAGGTTTCGACCTTCTCTACGTGGATCTTTGCTGTTGGTGATGGCAGAGCTTCTGCTAGTTTCCGAGTTGTAGGCGCAAGTGTCTCCTCGGGTTGACTGTCTTGTGGTCTTTACAGGCTGCCGAGGCTTCTGGCTAAGGGAGAGAACCACTGGGAAAAGTGGAAACAATTGTGTGGGGAGGTCAGAAATTCTGCCTGCAAGCAATTTTAACGTATTTCCCTAAGAGGTGTATTTTGGGGAGGGGGGGGGGTTGGATGTTCACTGAAGCCTAGGTTAAAAAAAAAAAGTTACTTTTCAAATTGCTACTTTTTTTTTCCCGTCCTTGTAATGCTTACTTGGGAAAGTGGTGCTTTAGAAAGGAATCCTGAAGGGATGTGGTGCAAAATATATACTTGGATATCCTCTTTAGCTTCGACACTAAATGGACAAACGAATGACCTGTTTCCTCATTTATAAAATCGGGGCTGGAAAGAGTTCAGTGCATTAAGTCAATGAAATACTTTTTGATCTGCAGGGTGTCATGTGTATAATGGAAGGTTATTGGCCATTTCTCTCCATCACTAGGTTTCCAAGTACTCTGTGTGTTGCCCTGAACATAAAACCCTCCCAGGTGAATGCCTAGTGACTCTGCCTAGAATAGAACAAGTCTTCCTCCGGTAAATATCTGACATTCCTGTGCTTTCCATAGGAACTACTTTAATTTTCTTTTTAATTCCAGATTATGCTAACTAGAATATAAATTACTTGGCTGAACTAATTGTATTTCTTCTGACCCTTTCTATTTTCTCATCATCACTAATTCAAAAGACACCAAGTCCTGGCCCTGGCCGGTTGGCTCAGCGGTAGAGCATAGGCCTGGCGTGCGGGGGACCCGGGTTCGATTCCCGGCCAGGGCATATAGGAGAAATAGGAGAAGCGCCCATTTGCTTCTCCACCCCCCCCCTCCTTCCTCTCTGTCTCTCTCTTCCCCTCCCGCAGCCAAGGCTCCATTGGAGCAAAGATGGCCCGGGCGCTGGGGATGGCTCCTTGGCCACTGCCCCAGGCGCTAGAGTGGCTCTGGTCACAGCAGAGGGACACCCCGGAGGGGCAGAGCATCGCCCTCTGGTGGGCAGAGGGTCGCCCCTGGTGGGAGTGCCGGGTAGATCCTGGTCGGGTCATGCGGGAATCTGTCTGTCTCTCCCCGTTTCCAGCTTCAGAAAAATACAAAAAAAAAAAAAGAAAGAAAGAAAGAAAGAAAAGAAAAAGACACTAAATCCTAAATATTGACAACAAACTACATCAAAATACCTGGTGTGCCCAAATAGGACTATACATAGAGTTCCAACAAAACTCCCTATAATACAGATCTGGACCTGGCAAATAATGTAAATTGGTTTATAAAATTAACTCCTTTCAGCTCTTTAGAATGAAATTGGAATGCTGACGAAGTCAGCACACACACGGGAATGTGCTCATGTGGGTGGAAGGCCATATACAACTGGTAAACAAAGCACAGTCAGGAAGCATGATTTGCCTCTCCTTGTCAGCTGTTGGTTCTGCCTTACAGTTGAACTTTTACCATGATTGGTAAATATTTACTTTGGGGTCTGTAGTTGAAACATATTGGACTCCAAAATCAGTACCAAGCTGCTTCTGAAATGTGTTTATGGCTTCACAAAATACCCACAGCTTCTGGAAGTTTGGGGCATGTGGCCAGAATTAGGCAATCCGCCAGCAGTCAGAGTTTGTACAGCTAGACTCATAATCTGAATTAATTCTACATCTACACAGGTAGCAACAGTGGTGAACTGTAGATGCCCTCACAGCTTATGCCTGTACCAACAAGTTCAGATCACTCACTTTTTATTTGGGGAAAAATATAGGAATCTCTTTCTTTAGTTTTTTCTTTGTTTATGATAACAGGAACTACCATTTAGGAAGATAGTTCAATTGAAGTGATGTAATATCTTTGTAACTATTTTTTCAGCTGTTTTTCATTTTCCCTGAAATTTTAGGCTCTGTTTGCTGTGCAATGGAGGCTTTGGGCACAGATGCCCCTTTTCCAAGTGTCCTTGTGCCCATCCCAGCAGAATCTCAGTCTCCTGGCCATCTCCTCCAGCTTCTTTCTATGGAAAGGGCTATTATTTCTTCTCCCCTTTTCTGAATTGGCAAGAAATTAAATCGACATAGGCAGTAATTCATTTTTAGAGTGTTTCCAAAAAGCACCAACATGAACTATAATGTACATTGAAACAAAGGAATGAAACATGTTCTGGAGATGATATTTGGAATGACAACAATAACTGCCTTTGTTTTAAGTTGCTGTGGTGAGTGCAAAGTCTCTTTATAGAAGTTTGTCATCAAGACTGAGAGACTTTGGCACAACTTTATGTAATACCTAACATGTCACAGGAGCTACTTGTAATTATCTGTTCTCTTTGAACATCTAAGCAGAGGTTTTACGTAGGTTTACACTGTAATTGGGCCTACATAAAAAAACAAAACCAAATACCCTTCTCTCTTCTCCTGCACCTTCTCCCTGAGCACTGTGAAAGCATTTCCAACTCCTACCATCTGGTGTTGCATATTTCTTTCTAAAGATGACTTAGCTTCTGTGCTATTAATCCCTTGAAAACAATACTTACAAACTTCTCAGATTTCTCAATTGCTCTGGGCCTGCTTCCCAGGTGTTTTGTAAAAATCGATCCAGAAGAATAGTTAGATTATATGCCTCCCAAACCTATTTTTTCTGTAGACAGGGAAAACAATTTGATACGATAGATGGTACACTGAACCGAGACAGGGGATTTGAATCCATTCTCTTGGTTGTTGCTAAGTTACTGTGTGACTTTAAGTAAGTCATTGCACCTCTTTGTTTCAGTTTCCTGTATCCACCCCCCACACACACACACCATGGATATTAACAGACACCCAATGATGGTAAACAGGTTAATTTGATTATTTATTACATTATATCACTGAAGGATAATAATATTTTATTTACTGCAAGGCTTCTCTCTCATAATTTCTCTCTGTATATGCTATGAGAATTTTTATACCCCCGAGGGTACCATCTGAAACCTTTATACATTTAGCAGACATACCCTAAAACTTTAAAAAAATTTTATGTTCTTAAGTTGCTTTTCTTTGTAGTTTTTAATTAATACTAATTGTATCATTTAAAGTATTTAACAATAGTATGGTATCTACCAAGTTTCATATCATTAGCATGTACAAAGATATTTAAACCTATTTTGGCCTGACCAGGCAGTGGCTCAGTGGATAGAGTGTCAGACCTATCTGGGATGCAGAGGACCCAGGATTGAAACCCAGAGGTCCCAGGCTTGAGCGTGGGCTCATCCGACTTCAGCATGGCCTCACCAGCTTGAGCCTGGGTTCACCAACTTGATCATGGGATCATAGACATAACACCAAGGTCTCTGGCTTGAGCACAAGGTCTCTGGCTTGAGCAAGGGGTCACTAACTCTGTTACTGACCCCCGGACAAGGCACATGTGAGAAAGCAATCAATGAACAATTAAGGTTGCACAACGAAGACTTAATGCTTCTCATCTCTCTCCCTTCCTGTCTATCTCTATCTGTTCCTCTCTCCGTCTCTCTCTCTGTCTCTGTCACAAAAAAATAAAAAAATAAAAAATAAGCCTATTTTGAACCACAGTCCTATAAATGTTCTGATTAATTAAGATTGAAAATAAATATAAATTTAGAAAATGACTTATTTTAGAACTATGTCATTTTTTACTTGCAAAAATAATATATGAAATTAGAAGTTCTTTTGGATTACTTAGAATATGTGAGTGTGTGTGTATAGTGTATATAATAATTACGTATATATTTAAATATAAACAGTACAAGATATATGGCATGTAATATAAATATAATATGTAATTATATATACATAAACATTTATATAACACATTTATAAAGAATATATTTTTAAAATATATAATTTCTAAATATATATTTAGAAATATAAGAATGTACACAATCTTTTTCTAAGCTAATAGTTAAGGGAAGGAATGATCACATTTGTAAAACCAATACAATATTTGAGAACTGATAAAAGTCAACCATTTTTTGAGTGTCGATTATGTTCTAAGCATACTTCTAGATGCTTTACATGTTTATTTACTTAAAGTTCATGACAGTGTTATAATATAGATATTATTGTATCAATTTTACAGCCATAAATTACATGTTTGTCAGTGTTTATAACAGGGTTCTGATCTGTGGCCTCCAAAGCTCCTGATCTTCCCAAGCTGATATACCTCTCCCACCAGAATGGGTGGATCTAAGACCTGTATACATTTAAATGTATTTCAAGGTAACAAACATTTATTATTCACCTACAATAAGATAAATATTATAAGCATAGTTTTGCTGTATGATGCCTTTATGAAGTGAAAATTTTAGTCAAATACTATTTCTTAAACAGATATATACACACAGACAGAAGCTTATCTTTGTTTGGTTATCTTATATCTCCCGACGTGTAGACTTAAAATATATTATGACTGTATTTTTGTGTAAACTTGAAAGTTTTACAAAGTTTTAAGTAATTTTAACGGATCACCTAGTTAGCCCTCATTTTTCACATAATAGTTGAGGAAAAGAGTGATCACCCATAGCTAATTCAAATTCTCAAAATACTCCTGTTTCTTAGAGTTGTAGTAATTCTGCCCACAGAATTGTCTTCAATATTAGAGGATAAATTAGAAAAATATCAGTTATTTTTTTTACCATCTTTTATTTACTAAAGCCTTGATCTTAAACATTGTCATAAGTACTGGTTAGTTACTTTATTTTAAATTATTTTATTAATTTCTAGTACTAATTTGTATAAATTGCTGTTCAAGTATATCAGACAAAATTTTTAAAAAGCCTCTTGTTTTTTTCCTACACTCTCAGAAATTGTGAATCTAACAGGAAATAAGCATATTGGTTTATTTAAATATTTAAACATTTTAATTTATCGGATCTATTAAAAAAAGTTGGGTAAATTTAGATTTATACTACTTGTATGAAAAGAATGCAAATAAGCTAATTTACTCTTGTTGGTCAAATAAATTTATAAAATATGATTTTTATGTTTGCTCGCTTATAGTTTGCTTTGAGGGCTGGGCAGTACCAGGTATATGTGGTCTGTGAAATTGCAAATTATTGTCCTACTTGGGAAGGACTATTATTGTTTTGCTAATGTTTGCTGGAGGAGAGGTTTTTGCACCAGAAAGTTTTGAAAACAGGAGAGAAGAAGAAGAAGAGAAAGAAAGAAGCCACGTTTTGCAGGGAGAGCAGAGAGAATGCAAAGTGCTGAAGGAGAAGCCATGTTGTCAGGGAAAAAAGAAGGTGTGCAGATGGGGAACTAGAGCTGGTGGGTTTTGGGAGCCCTACTGATTCTAGGAGTTTGGTGGGGCCTTGATTCTAGGAGGAACCAGAGAACATTCTCCTGGTTGTGGAACCAGAGAATGTGTCAGTGACTTTGGGAACCCTGTGTGTTTGCTCGTTGGCTGGTGCAAGACTTTTTTTTTTTTTTTGTATTTTTCTGAAGCTGGAAACGGGGAGAGACAGTCAGACTCCCGCATGACCCGACTGGGATCCACCCGGCATGCCCACCAGGGGCGGCGATGCTCTGCCCACCAGGGGGCGATGGTCTGCCACGACCAGAGCCACTCTAGCGCCTGGGGCAGAGGCCAAGGAGCCATCCCCAGCGCCTGGGCCATCTTTGCTCCAATGGAGCCTTGGCTGCGGGAGGGGAAGAGAGAGACAGAGAGGAAGGAGGGGGTGGGGGTGGAGAAGCAAATGGGCGCTTCTCCTATGTGCCCTGGCTGGGAATCGAACCCGGGTCCCCCACACGCCAGGCCGATGCTCTACCGCTGAGCCAGGGCCTGGTGCAAGACTTTAATAAAGGAATGGCCCACCTATTTTTGGCTCCACTGTTTACCATCTGCCTGAATCCAATGAGAACCTACATGTGAATGGCCACGATGGTGGCGGCCCCTGGCCAAACAACTATAATACAATCCTGTATTCTAAAACATTTACCACTACACTGTAGAACTTATAAATGTGATTTTTGTGAGCACCAGTCTATCTCGACTAGTGCTTTCTTTTTGTTTTAGAAAACTTTGTGTAAATAGATTTCACATTTCTCCTCTTTCCCCATATATTCCAAGGGGAGATATATGACAGCGTTGACTGTTCCTTTTACTTCAGAACTCAATTAGCATTCCGTTAACCGGATAAATATAGCTATGTGAAGTCATCAGAAAATCCTAGGTTTTATTTAGACTCACATTTTTTACTTACTCTCCTATCCTCAAAATAAATTTTAAAAGTCATTTTCGACTCATTTAAATTTCACATTCTTCCTTCTCACTTCTGGTAGAGGTGATAATGAGCAGTGAAATCATCAAAAGAAAAGTAGTAGGATTGAGGAGGAGACAAAAGGAAGGGCATGGAAAATCCACAAAGTGGATCAGCAGTCACTGAATAATGAACAGTTAACTGAGTGCAGTTTACTGATGTTATATACACCTTACTCCTTGGAGTCAGTACCCGGGAGGCTTGCTGGAAAGAAGAGAAAAGTATGGGCCATGCAGAGAAAAAAGCAGTCTAAATTTTATAAATTAGCATAAAAATTAGGTCAGAGGCAAAACACATCCACTCAAGGAGAAAAATCATTTAAAATTGCATTTTAGGGCACTGATCCTGTGCCTTGTATTGTTCAGATATCTAGTCTTCACTCTCACAAACTGAAGTGTTAGGTTTGGAAAGCTTAAGAAAAATATGTCTCAGGTAATGTTTATACCCAGATAGATCTTTTTACCTAGCTTTATAAAAATCTCTTTCTGTCTGATTCTTTGAATCTAAGATGCAATTGTTAGAAACTGCATGTGTGTTCTGATCTCAGTGTGTGTGGCATATAAAAAGCACTGAACTACATAGTATTGTAGGGTCTAGGAACAGCTCGGTCAATGATGTAAAAAGGCAACTGTTTCATGGTGGTGTAGCTATGATCACTAGCTGCTTCTTGCTGGATGTCTTTTTAGGAGGAGGGTAGAGGTTGCTGACCTCAGTTTCATTCACTGCCAACAGACCAATTACTGAGCACCTAAGTTTTGCCAGGTGCTGTGGTGAGCATTATCTTCACAAGTTCCCTGCAAGTTAAGGATGACACCATTTTAAAGATGAGTCTGAAATTTTTAGAGGGCTCATAGGTTTCCTGAGGTCACACAGCTGGGAAGTGGCCAAGTCAGGATTGTACCAGGAAAATTAGAGGTAATTTTATTTCATGTTAGTGAATCTTTGTATTGGGGATATTCTAATATTCACTGAAGTAAGCACATATGTTGAATATTGAATATGTGCACATTAGGAACTACAGTAAATCTGACAGCAACAGAAACATTTCAAGAAATACTAAAGATATGGAAAATTTGAATTATGGACTTAAAATGTGAATGGATTTGTGAAATAACAAATATACTATATTTCTATTATCAAGAAAAGGAAATGGATTTTATAAATGAGTTTTCATTAATGTTTTTGAATTATATGACAAGAAAACATTTATTTGGTGACAGTAACGTGTTTCTTACAAAGGAATCATAAATACTTTAAAGGTCCACCACTTATCAATTGGAGATAATATTTAAATCCAGTCAAGTTGATATCAACTTTATTTGGAACACAATAATAAGCATTGTAATTTTTTTGTGAATTTCTTCTACTTATGGATCAGTAAATTCATTAACTACATTTAAGTAGGATATCAATAACAATTGGCTTTTATTTGTATTAGTAACTTTAAATACTCATGTTCTTTTAGGATTCAAATAAGTAAAAAAATGCAGGTAAGATGAACTTTATTTGACTAATATTGCCCAAACATTAGACTTTGAGCAATTTAACACTCACCTAGACAAAGGAGATAAAAAGAAAGAAAAAAAAAGAGATCAAAAGATTTGTGTAAAAAAGCAAATATTTTATTATCTTACTTTAAAATAATTAGAAATTCCTTGAATGTTCCATGAGCATGACATATATTTTCTATGGAAACAATTTTCCTTATTCTAAATATAGATATATATGATATGCTTCCTTGAAAAAAGAATAGCATTAAAACAGAATTATTGTCACTTTTATATTCCAATACCTCTATTATTTATTTGTTTGTTTGTTTATTTATTTTACAGAGCCAGAGAGAGAGTCAGAGAGAGGGATAGATAGGGACACACAGGAACGGAGAGAGATGAGAAGCATCAGTCATCAGTTTTTCGTTGCAACACCTTAGTTGTTCATTGATTGCTTTCTCATATGTGCCTTGACCGTGGGCCTTCAGTAGACCAAATATCCCTTTGCTCAAGCCAGCGACCTTGGGACCAAGCTGGTGAGCTTTGCTCAAACCAGATGAGTCCGCGCTCAAGCTGGTGACCTCTCGAATCTGAGTCCTCCCCATCCCAGTCCACTGCTCTATCCATTGCGCCACTGCCTGGTCAGGCCAATACCTCTTTTAAAGAAAACCCTGAATCTATTAGCGTCCTGCTGGAGCTTGTTAAACTATTCAGTAATGATTGTAAAAGGCATTTTACACACAATACACATGACTCCTAAAGCTGAGAAACCTCACATATCCTTGTTAGTTGTAAGCGGGAATATTTTAGCATTTCTGTGGGACTTCTGGATCAAGATTGATTCTAGATGCCATCTCCACATATCTATATCATATTTAAGAGAAGCTCTTCCAGACCAGACATGGGTCCCTTGAATCTGCATCACTGCCAAAGGCTCTCTGAGGTGTTACACCACAGCCTACAGTTAATCTCTTTAATATCACAATCAAAGCAGCAGTGACCTTTTGTGGCAAAAAGACAGGATTTCAGCTACCACTTACCATTTATCAAAAAAATATTATAAATCTTGAGTCACCTTATATTTTAGCAAGTGAATGGCATATTCCTTAGAAGTTACCAGACTGAAGAATGGTAGAAACACGATAGAAGGTGCTAGACTCTTACTGTTGTTCCTGCTGCATGTTTATTGTCACTTTTCCTGACTTGTACGACACTGCACTTAATTGTGATTTATATCTTGTATCTCTCACCTATTCAGTCTCTGCTGGGTTTTCTTCTTCCTCTTCTCACTTTTTAACTATAGATTCCTTCAAAGGTCTCTCCTGTTTGTTTTCTTTTCTTTCTTTCTTTTCTTAAGGTAAGAGTAGGGGAAATAGTGAGACAGACTCCTGCATGCTCCCAGACAGGGATCTCCTTAGCAATCCCTGTCTAGGGCTGATGCTTGAATCAACCAAGCATACCTGAGGCTGACATACTTGGACCAACGAGCTATCCTCAGTGCCCAGGTCCATACTTGAACCAATTGAGCCACTGGCTGCAAGAGGGAAAGAGTGAGAGAAGGGGAGGGGGACCAGGAGAGAAGCAGATGGTCAGTTCCTTGTGTACCCTGATTGGGAATCAAACTGAGACATCTGCATACCAGGCTGACGCTTTATCCACTGAGCCATCGGCCAGGGACTCTTCTGTTTCCTTCAAATTACTCACTGGAGAGCCTTTTCATTATAGTTCTAGTCATCCATTTCTGTATTTAGACCTCCCAATATCACTCATAAAGTCTTCAAATTCTACACATCCAACATTTTTCCTGTCTATAGGAGAGGTCATCTGGAGTTAAAAATACCTTTCTCCCAGGTGACATTTAAAAGTCCTCCCCCTAAGGATACTTGCTCCTTCTTATTCAAAATGGTCTTTCCTAGGCCAAATAATCTAACATATGACAATGTTTCTAACATAAAAGCAACAATGTCCATACTTATAAACATATTGACTGCTGAAAGGTAGTTCATAAATGTGATGAAAACTATAACTACCACCATTGCTATCTTTGTAAGAAGTCAAAACTGAGGTATATAGTTTTATTTTCACTGTATCAACACCACAAAGACTGACTGTTCCTGGAATGAATCTGATAATAGAAGTTTGAAGAAATCACAGAGCAGTAAAGAGCATTGTTGCCTGCGAAGAGTCAGCAGCTTGTCTCACAGGAGGCCTCAGAGAGCTGAATTAGGGTGGTGAGAAAATAAGAGCTACCAGAATTTGAACATTCACTGGGCTAAGATACATGTATTCACATATATAATGACACACACATACGTATACATTTGTGTATGTATGTGCATATGTGTGTGTTCTATATATAAATTCTCACAATAGCACTATCAGATAGAAATTATTAATTCCAATTTAAAAATGGGGAAATTATAACTTACAACATTATGTACATTATATAAGATCACAGAGCTATCATTTAAAGCCTTCTAAACATTACCTTAATTCAGGCCTATATTCCTGAGTGTAGTAGGCTATAAGTCATGAAAGCTGAAAAATGTAATTTTGGGAAGGAGGGGAGAAAGAGTATTCTAAAACCTCAAACCATAGCTCATATTGACCTAGCCTGACTCTGTCTCAATTTCCCCATGTCATCTGTTTTTAAGCTGTTGACCAGGGCATTGATGGTGCCCTTTTTCACACTTAAAATAACATAGTTTACACAATGAAATATAAGGTCAACTTAAATTAATCACATTTACAAGATTGCTGCAGAAAATCAATGAGCAATAAAAATATAACTGTTACAAAGACTTTCAGATTTCTGTGGTGTGGCCAGTGCATTCTTTTCTGAAGACAGATCTAAAAGAGTATCCAAAGAAGAATCAAATTGTAAAATCAATCAAATGTTTATTCACAGCAGGCTGAGTCTGGGCCTGTCCAGCCAATGGAAATGGAATACACACAGTTGTTAGGCTTTGATTTCCTCTCCGCTGTTCAGAGCTTCGACTTGCACTCCTTTTGGGATGTTCCATTTGTTTGTTTCCTTGTGTGATTGACTCTGAAGCTGGCCAGTCTCTCTACTGATGAACACATGATTTCTTTAAAAACAGAGATACTTTTCTCGGGTTATGGGGAAGTCTGAGGTTGGGCACTATTCTCTTTCATTGAAGAGTTCTTTCCTGCTTTCTCTCCGTGTATTAAATCAAGAGAGGAGATGTTTTACTTTATTGTCAAGATATGGGAGGACATAACTTGTAGGTATGGGCAAACGAACACTATTGTGCCTATGAGCCTGGCTCTGTGGTCAGAGAGAGCTGGTTTCAATTCTGCACTCTGCGGGTTGCTAGTGGTGTTACCTTGAGCTTTGCTTACAAAGTTGAAGACTTGATTTTTTTTTTAATTTAATAAAAGTATCTTAAAAATTTCAGCACTTATTATTTGTCAGGCATTACCCATATTAATCATTTAGTCTTCACAGCAATCATATGAGCTAGATACTGTTGCCATCATTATTTTATTTTATTTTATTTTTTATTTATTTATTTTTTTTTTTGTATTTTTCTGAAGCTGGAAACGGGGAGAGACAGTCCGACTCCCGCATGCGCCCGACCGGGATCCACCTGGCATGCCCACCAGGGGAAAAACTCTGCCTACCAGAGGGCGATGCTCTGCCCCTCCAGGGTGTCGCTCTGCCGCGACCAGAGCCACTCTAGCGCCTGGGGCAGAGGCCAAGGAGCCATCCCCAGCGCCTGGGCCATCTTTGCTCCAATGGAGCCTTGGCTGCGGGAGGGGAAGAGAGAGACAAGGAGCAAGGAGGGGAGGTAGAGAAGCAAATGGGCATTTCTCCTATGTGCCCTGGCCAGGAATCGAACCCGGGTCCCCCGCACGCTAGGCCGACGCTCTACCGCTGAGCCAACTGGCCAGGGCCACCATCATTATTTTAATATGAAGTAGAGAGAGGCTTTGTCACTTGCTCCAGGTCACACAACCAATAGTGGAGGGGCTGAAATAGGAAATGAGGCAGTGTGCCTCTGGAACCGCCCTTGCCCCCTCCTTCCACTTTGTTCTGTGAAGCAGGATTGAGTACTTACCTACCTTGTGGAATAGAGATATCTTAACATGAGAATGCAGTTGAAGTGCTTATCACAGTTTCTGGCACAGAATAAATTTCAGTAAATGCTAGTAGTAAAAAATATTCATTCTATTCTCTTCTTTTCTTCTCCTTCCCATCATTCCTTTTTACTCAGATTAGATCATGGTTTTTTTCTATTTCTAGCACACTATATAATTTTTGCTATTTCTGTATCTTTGCCAGTACATTTTTCTTCAATTAGAAATATCTACTTTGTCTATTTTGTTTTTCAAAACATGCTTCATACTCCAGCATATGTTATTTCTTTCATTCCACTATTTTGGTGCCTTCATCTCTATCAATTTTGATTCCTGTAAGTTATATTGAACTTAGAGATTTTTCAAATCATTTCACTTATAATTTTAGTAAGTCATGATCACTGGGCATGTCTGTATATATTCTATATCATTTTAGACAATGCAATTTACTCATATAGGATTGCCATGTGGATATAAACATTTTACTTACTGCAGTTTTTACATAAATTTATTTTCAGTGATGCTTCCTTTAGCCAATCTTTGTCCAATCATACTTATTTAGTACAAGTTACTAAATGTTGAATAGGTGTTTAAAATGGAAGGTAAAAAATTAAGGTTTCTTAATATGTTTTAATAAATATATCTCAAGAAAATAATTTGCAATAGCACTTTCAGTGTGTGAAAGTACTAATTTTTTACATTGGTGTTGTTACTGAATAAGATATAGTCTTAATTTATCTCTAATATGATAGGCCCAAATAGAATTTATTATTGTTTTTATTGGATATTAGTAATTTTGGAAAATGGAAAATTTCTTTCATATTTTTAAAAATTATTTGTAGTAATTCATAGTTTTTATCATTGCAGTATAAAGTTCATTTTATAACAAGGGCTGCAGTGACATCTTTTTCTTTCAAATGTTTGGTAAATTTCTTAATTATTTACTACATCTTGACTTGTATTTTCCCAAATGTATTAATATAACAGGCTCCTTATGGATAATGATTAACATAGATTGAACAGATAGTCGATATTCAAATTATAATTTTTAAATGGCTGAAAGTAATGATCTCTAGATTATTTTTATTTTTATTATTATATTTTTGACAGAGAGAGAGTTAGAGAGAGGGACAGATAGGGACAGACAGACAGGAAGGGAGGAAGATGAGACGCATCAGTTCTTCATTGTGGCACCTTAGTTATTCATTGATTGCTTTCTCATATGTGCCTTGACCGGGGGTCTACAGCAAACCGAGTGACCCCTTGCTCAAGCCAGCAACCTTGAGCTCAAGACAGTGACCTTGGGCTTCAAGACAGCAACCTTTGGGTTCAACCAAGTGATCATGGAGTCATGTATATAAGCTCAAGTCAGCAACCTTGTGCTCAAACTGATCAGCCCGCACTTAAACCAGCAACCTCGGGGTTTCAAACCTGGATTCTCTCATCCTAGTCCAACACTATATCCACTGCACCATGGCTTGATGAGGCATGGTCTCTACATTTTAATTTTTTCTTAAATATTCTACAGTGCTTTGTATTTTACCAGTGGCATAGATGACACATTTCTAAATAAAGGAAACTCTGCCTGTTTATCATGCCTATTTGTTTTATTTATAAAATAATGTTAATGAAGTATTCAACATAGCAATGTTTATTTTTAATAGATATAATGTTTTAACATAAATTTTCTTTGACTGTAATATCTGTTATATAGTTCTCTAATATGAGCATAAATAATTTAACTAATATTTCTTTACCAGAGTTAAAATGTAATGTGGCTTTGTTTATTGAAGGAATATAAAATTATTTTTTAATTAAATATATTGGAAATATCACATTCTTCTTTTTATCTCATCCAGAGACTGTTGGTCCCATGAGACCTGTTAACCCATTTGTTTGTTTCATTGGTCAAGAAATTCTTCCCTAGAGTTTAGCAAATTGTCAATAATGTAAAAATACTTTACTCCTCCAGGGGAAAATGTTACCTTTTTCTGTGTGCTTTGAGAAACTGTTCTTTTCATTTTTGGCTCTAGTTTAAAACATGAGAGAGAGCAACATATGAATAACTGAATGGAAATGAAGACCTTAGAGTTGCTTTTCCTACAGAGTAAATGCCTTTGGGTAAAGAATGATTCTCTTATTTTTTCTGTGGTCTATGGTATGTTTTTCTTATCTGCTAAGTACAGCAAATAATACCTTTCTCTGATGTTATGTGAATTAAATAAAAAATGTGTCTATAAAGATTTTAAATTTCTAAAGGAAAAAAAAGTTCTTATTTTATTCTTAGGATTGGTGATGAATTCAAGTGGTTTTCAATTCTGAAACTCAGAAGCTAAAGCTATATTTAGAACATGAGAAAAATCCTGCAGTAATCTTCTATACTCCAATGTCTACCATTCTTCATCATTGTCTCTCTCTACTCTTCCTTATTTCTTCCTGTTACCTAGCTAATATTTACTTTTATATAACAGAAAAAATTGTATTGTTTCTAAAAATAAAATATGTTATTAGGTCAACAACGAGGATGTTCTTGTCAACATGCAAATAATTGATATGATAAAACGTTATGTATCCTAGTAGAAGTATTTTATATAAAAGCATAATTTCAGGCTTTGTTTTTTAAATTGAGAGGGCAGGCATTGCAGAAATGTGAACTCATGGTTGGCCAAAGCTGGGTTTTATGGGAAATTGACTGTTCTACAATTTAAAACCTGTTAAGTGAGGGGGTACATATATCATTACTATTAAGCAGAATTATAAAATTGTATTGATCTCTTGCTTCATTAAATCTTGCTGACAATCATAAAAATAAGAAGGTACTCTTACTATCCCAGTTTCAAATTAATTTCTAGCCCTCAGCAACTTAACCACGGTATACTTCTTGCTTATATTACATGTCCATTTTTTTATCTCCATATACTGCCCCTGAAGGCCCAGGTTGATGGAATTTCCAGCGTTTGTGACTCCTCCAACCAAACTCTAAGCTTTCAGGGTCATTATTGTGAGAAGGAGAAAACAAGCACCCATATTGATCTTGGCCAAGCTGTACACACAACTTTTCTGCTCATACTTCATTGGTCAGAACTTACCATACCTCTTGTCTGTCTGGAAGAGATGGAGTAATATGGTCCTTCCTTGTACTTTGGAAAGAGAGGGCAATAAAACATGACCACTTACAATAACTTCAACAGAAAAGGTGTAATAGTTGGTAAACTGTGGAATGGGATTTGAATCCAGACACCTGGCTGCCGAGTAGCATTCCTAACGGCCTCACGGCTGTTAATATCTGATAATGTACCACCTGATGTCATTTTTATTACTTTCATTTCTTGTTCTAAATTAAGCTTGTTAGTAGATTTTGGAATTGTTTATTTCAAATATCCATTTTTATTAAAAATCAATAAGGAAATGGCTTTCTTAAAAATATCACAGCCTTACTCTCATCTAGTACACATCCATAAGCGAGTGCACCTATTAAACATGTTCTCAGAGAATATGAAATATATAAATATATATGATATGTACAAGAAACAGAACTGAGACTCTTCCATTGTTGGTCTAGTTTAGCTGATTTTTTTGAAGAAGTGAATTTTAATTGCATATTCTCTTCAGATCCTTAAATGTCACAGTATATCTGTTACTTTATAAGGTTACTAATCATGGTGGAGGACAAAGCATTCAGGATGTTCTACCCATATTCTGGGGCTATAGAAATTCTTTTTCCTATACTTACAAGGAAATTTAATATTTTAGTAAACTGTAAGCATGGCCACACTCTTTAGTGTCCTAAGTAAACAGCAGAGGGAGTTGTTATTTTTTATTAAAATGTACATACACTCTGCAAAAGCTATAAATGCAAAATTTAATTTTTCTATCCATACCTTTATTCTAGTCAGAGAAAACAAAAAACTAAAACATGCATTATTTTTCAGAATACCTTCCTGCTATTGTCTGCTCAATAGCAAATGATACAAGGATCAGACAGTCTTTAAGAAGATGCTGAATTTCTTTTAGGAATAAATAGAATATCTCTCTGGTGTGTAAACTCATTTCAGAGGGAGTAAAAAGACACTTTATTGTCAAAGGAATTTCAGGTGTATATAAGGTTACATGTTTGTATGGACTTGCTATGAAAAGTATATGCAACAATGAACTCAGTACTGTAATTTAGAATATCAAAAGTTCTGTTTTTAGGGGGCTTAGAAATTGGGGGTTTTCTTTAATTTGTATTAAATTTTAACTCATCTTTATCAATTATTTTATCTCACTGTCAGAAAACTATTGAAACCCTTGACAACAATGTAATGGTATATATTAAGAGTTTCATAAATCCTTTAAAGGGTACAAAAGAGAATTAATTTACATAAACCAAGATTTAATTGGTTTGCACAATTTGTGAAGTTAAAATGATCTATTGAATTTAGAGTGATAAGATGCCTTAGGGTCCAATAGATGTTTCAAATCTCTGATTTTGTACATGGGGAAACTAAGCTTAGAGAAGTAAAAGTCATGTCACTACAAATCTAACTAACGGCAAGGAAGAACAAGTAATTATGTTTATGGTTATCTTATAATGTTACATAATTATTTTTTATGTTTCATTAAATTACAGGTCTGATAAACTTTCAACCTTGGATATTATGATCTGTTTGAAATTATAGCTGAAAATGCCTACTACAAATGCCTTACATTTCATAGAATAAGGAACAACAGTATTAAAGCAGTGCAAAAGTGGCCCTGCCCAGTTAGCTCAGTCATTTAAGAGCATCATCGGAAAACAACAAGGTTTCGGATCAATTCAGTCAGGGCACACACTGAAATCAGCCAGTGCGTGCATGACTAAGTGGAACAGCAAATGAATGCTTCTCTTCCCCCTCTCTTTTCTCTCTTCTTTCCTCTCTGTCCCTCCAAAAAGAAAAAAGAAATTAAGCCTGACCATGCAGTGGAGCAGTGGATAGAGTGTTGGATTGGAACATAGAGGACCCAGGTTCAAAGCTCTGAGGTTGTCAGCTTGAGCACGGGCTCATCTGGTTTGAGCATGGCTCACCAGCTTGAGCACAGGGTCACTGGCTTGAGCAAGGGGTCACTCAGTCTGCTGTAGCCCACCCCCCTCCTCCGGTCAAGGCACATATGAGAAAGCAGTAATCAATGAACAACTAAGGTGCCACAATGAAGAATTGATGCTTCTCGTTTCCCCCATTCCCTGTCATTCTGTCCCTATCTGTCCCTCTCTCTGACTCTCTCTCTGTGTCTGTAAAAAAAAAAAGGCCTGGCCGGATTGAGCATCCTCCCAGAACTAGGGAGAATTCCCTGACCAGGGCACATACCGGAGCAGCTCCACATTCCTGTCTCTCTCTCTCTCCCTGACTCTCCAAACAAACAAACAAACAAACAAAAACAAAGAAACAACAACAACAACAAAAAGCCAGCAAAAGTCAATTTACAAAGGCATATACAGAAGTAGGTACTAATTTGAGATGATGAATTTAGTTGTGATTTTGGAAAGCTCAGCTGGCTTCTTATCTTATTCCTCAAAAAAATATTACATATTCCTACTTATTCAACATGTTCCTCCAATACAATTTTAGTCATCTTAAAGAAAAAATTTGTCTTTCTTGTATAACCTATGAGATTATAACACATAAACAGTTATATAAAATAGCTGTTTATTGCAAAAATATACTGTAATTACAAGCTTGTCCACAACAAAGCAATTTTTAATAGATCTGGAGTGTTTTTTAAAAATATATATTACAGTGTCTGGAGGCACTACATTCCTTTAGAGAAATTATTAGTACTGTTTCAAAGCAATGCACTATAGTAGGAAGTCTATTTTATCAGTCAACAATATATAACAATAACTAAAAATAGGTCTGAAATATTAATATCATATTGAACATTACCTCTACCTGCCCACAGATTTTTAATCTTCTTTATGTGACTCTGTTATAAACTATTCTCAGTTTAGTCTGTCAGGCATTCTGTAGGGCGGCATAGAAGCCGGAACAAGTAGGAAAAAGATACAGACTTTAAGACATTAACTCTGATTCTCATTAAGCACTTCTGTTATTTTAATCCAATTATTTGAGTTTATTCTGTTTGTATTTTATTTAAAAATGTGTTGGATTAGGTTATCTCTAAATTTTATTATCTTAAAAATTCTGTCTCTATGAGTTTATATAACACTTTTTATGATCCATATACTGGATAAAAGTGAAAACTATAACAACTTTCTTTTTCTTTTAAAGATTTTATTCAATTTTCAGAGAGGAGGAGGAGAGAGAGAGAGAGAGAGAGAGAGAGAGAGAGAGAGAGAGAGAGGAGGAGCCGGAAGCATCAACTCCCATATGTGCCTTGACCAGGCAAGCCCAGGGTATCGAACAGGTGACCTCAGCATTCCAGGTCGACGCTTTATCCCACTACGCCATCACAGGTCAGGCGACTTTATTTTTCTTATAGTCCACTGATTAAAAGACAATTTTTAAATTTTCATAAAAATTGGAAATAGCCTTTGGAATAATTTGGTCAAACTAATCCCATTATTTTGTATCAAAGCCATAGTCCTGTGCTAGAAATATATTGGAGAGCAAAAAAGCAACAGGCAAGACATGTCAGTTCTTGTATTAATCATATAGCCAAAAAGAAATAGAATAACCATTATTAGTATTTAGGGAAATGAAAATTTAGACTTTATTGAGATGGCATGTTTATAGATCCTAAATTGATGAAAATGAAGAAGTCTGACCAAACCAAGCATGGTGAACATGTAAATCTATAAAAATATTCTCATATATCATATAATAGTATGACAGTAGTAGATCAGTTGATCCCCTTGACTTGGAAAACAATTTAGTATTGTTTAAAGATAACTATATATGTAAAAAAAAAACTTCATTTTTTTTCTAAAGAAGGACATTTTGAATATACAATTCATACTAATAGTTATATATGAGAGCAAGGTCAGGATGGCACAGAGAAAAAATAAAGAAAGATTCAAGAATAATGGTTTTTGTCCTAGTTCTTAAATTGGTTAGTGGGTTAATTTATTATTTTTATTTAGGATTTATTTATATGTGATATATTTTTTTGTTTGTGCCAAGCATTATACCTTTTAAGCATTACCAAGTAATTACAAAAAATATGTACTTTCATAGACCAAATCACAACTTTTTTTCAGAATTTTTTCTGGAAACCATATTATAAGAAATGTTGTATAAGAGTTGATATTTTTCCCCCAAAAAAATTATAACTGGGGAATAAATTAACATCCAATGACTTGATATTAAAGAACTTCAAGATCTAGTTGTATATAAAAGAGAATAATATTAAGACTATTTCTCTGGAAGCAGAGGGACATCAAAATAATTACGTTGTGTCATGTGAGAAGCACTTGGAAGTATTAATGCAAGCCCATAAAAACAAATTTATTAAGTTCTAGGGAATTTATAGAGGAAAACACAAAAGGGGATTTAGAAGTTAAGAATTACATAAAAGAAATTTGCTAGACATAAAAATGAATGAACAGCATGGTCAAAGATGCCTAGGGTGGTAAAGCCAGACACTTTGGGGAGGACAAGTTGCCCAGTGACAGTGTTATTCTGAGACCATAAGGTAGAGTGGTGGGGATGGTTTAATAAGAGAAAATAAAACTAAAATATGAGGAGCGTCTTCCATTGTAATAGTTGATAATGAATTGTGAACATTTCTTTATGACTATAATTTTTATCTTTAATAACTTTGCAAACTTTGAACATATTTTTATGGGAAAAGGTCATGAGTAATTTCTTGAACTTGAGGGGTATTATATTTCTTATTTAAGAAAGAATAAGTTTTATGAAGTAATGTCATTAATTTTGCAAATGAGGTGACTAAAAAAGAGTTAAATTTGCTTAGTGCCAGCCACACATGTCTACTAACTTTTAGAGATGAAGTTTATACTCTGGTCTCTATGACTGAAACTCACACTCTTAAATGCCCCTCTGTCTCAGAATAGAGCAAGAGTTGATAATGACCAAAGCCAGAACGTTGTCAAATGGAAATTACAAATCAAGATTGAAAATGTTTCATTAAGTTTAGCAGTTAGTAGAAAAAAAGAAGTTTGGTGTATTAGAATAAGGAATCTTGGGGAATTTATAAACATTTTTAATGTAACTTGAAACTAAGGGCCCTGGCCGGTTGGCTTAGCGGTAGAGCGTCGGCCTGGCATGTGGGGGACCCGGGTTCGATTCCCAGCCAGGGCACATAAGGAGAAGCGCCCATTTGCTTCTCCACCCCCACCCCCCTCCTTCTTCTCTGTCTCTCTCTTCCCCTCCTGCAGCCAAGGCTCCATTGGAGCAAAGATGGCCCGGGCGCTGGGGATGGCTCCTTGGCCTCTGCCCCAGGCGCTAGAGTGGCTCTGGTCGCGGCAGAGTGACCCCCCGGAGGGGCAGAGCATCGCCCCTTGGTGGGCAGAGCATCGCCCCTGGTGGGCATACTGGGTGGATCCCGGTCGGGCGCATGCGGGAGTCTGTCTGACTGTCCCTCCCCGTTTCTAGCTTCAGAAAAATACAAAAAAAAACCCCAAAAACTAAGGTTACAAAGAAATTTATAAGGCAAATATGATAAGCGACAATGATCTGTATTGTTAGACAAAATTTGAACACTATGGACAAGTTACTTAATATTTCAATATCAGTTCTCCTCTCTGAAATGCAAATAATCCTCAAATTATTTTGAAAAGATAACTTAATATACATAAAGTCTACTGTCAGTCTGCATGGTGTATAGTGGAAGTCCAAATAATAATATTTGCTATCACCTAAGGTGTGGTTTTCTGCAGCTCAACTTTTGATGACTGAGAAGAATAGAAACCAGACAGTAAGTGCTGAGGAGTAGATAAAAATATGTTAGTAGAGATTATGAATGTAACATACTTCTCAAACATTTGGCAGGAAAATAATTGCACTACGGATGTAGTTGAATGGGGTGATGGGGATTAAAGGAGGAAAAATGTTTATTGAATATAGACATAAACTGAACATGAAAAAATTGAGGGAGAAATACCTTAAAGGAGACCTGATGGGATAAAGTTGAATCAGATCCCTGAAAGAGAGAGACTGAATGTGAGTGGTTCTCCTGATAATTTGGAGATTTTCCCCTTCTTTGTTAACTTCTTTTAATAACAGGTATTGGGTTATCCTGCAGTGTAAATACCATATCAATTTTCAGAATATCTGAGCCAAGGTCCACTCCTTCTGCCACTAACTAGCAGAGTGACTTTGGTCAAATCACTCAGGGTATGCTACAGACTAAACGTTTGCCTCCCTTCTTCCCAAATTCATGTGTGGATAATATTTTAAGGAGGGACCTTCAGGGGATAGTTAGAGTTAGACTAGGTCATGCGAATGGGGTCCATATAAGAAGAGGAGACATGGACTCTCTCTATCTCTTCATCCACTCACCAAGGAAAGGCCTTGTGAGGATAGCCAAAGAAGAGAGCCCTCACCAAGAACCTGGCCATATTGGCGGCTTCATCTCAGATGTCCAGCCTCCAGAACCATGAGAAATAAATTTTTGTTGTTTACACCACCTAGTCCATGATATCTCATTATCAGCAGTTTAAACTGACTGAAACAGTGTGCCAGGACTTACTTAATTTATCCATTTGTATGAGACAGTCGGACTAGAAGATCCCTGAAATCCTCTCTTGTTATTCTGACTTTAGTTCTGACAGTGTCTAAAATAAGTTCTTCTAGAATTTGGTAGTTGTAGTAGTCTTTTTCTTTTTTCTTCATCCAACACTAATCCTCAAACTTTGGGAAATTAAAAAAAAAAAGGAAGAAAGAAAGAAGAAAGAAAGGAAAAACCACACACACACACACACACACACACACACACACACACACACAATGCAGCCTGAGGGTGTGGGAGAGGTTAGTGAAGAGAGCTTTCTACCTTGCTTAGGTAAGCCCAGTTGATAATGGGCTAATTTTATATATATTTATATATCAGGATCAGAGCTTTTATTCTCTTCTTTCTTCCCTTCTTCTCTGTCTCCATCCCTCTTTTTTTCTTTCCTTTCTTCCCCACTTTCTTTTTCTCCCCTCCTTTCTTCCTTTCTTCATTCTTCTCTCTTTCCTTTCTTTCTGTTTATCTGACTTCCCTCTTTCTTTCAAACCAGCAAGAAAAGCTGTTTCCTTTTCATTTCTCTGTTCTTTTTATCACTCACTGCTTAAATGGGAACTTGATTTGGATACAAATAACATAGAATTTTTTTCAGATAGTAAACAATACAAATATGAAGTATAAACCATATTAAATAAAGTTTAATAATTGATAAAAAAGAGGAATAACATTTTTCTAACAAATTTATTTTATTGCTTTTCCAAAGTACACTGTATATAACAAATGTTTTCAGACATATTTTGATGTGGGGAACAGTTTTAATGATACTCACTTTTTTAAAGAAGAAAGTTGAACTCACAATGCATTTTGGATTTCTTATCCCATTAGCTCTTTTTCTAATTATTTTTCAGGAAAAAAACATCTTAACATAATAATGATTTCTGTATTGTGCTAGGGAAAAGTAAGGTCAATGATACAGTGCTAATATGATACAGCAGAAATGCTTAATACCATTAGTCTTTTATACCATTTCTTATCACATTAACACAGGGACAGCATTCCTCTCTCCTGGCCAGCTTAGTTTTCCCATTGCCTGTAACTATTAGAGAGTCATGAATATTTAAAAGTTGTAAAAATAAGCTTTTATTGACTCTGTGCTATAGCTCAAGAGCTGAGGTTGGCCTTTTTTTTTTTTTTTCCAAAAGTTGATTTTCTCAAGGAAGATTCTGTCACCTGCAGTGACACACAGCAGTACCCGAGAGAGAGGCGTAGGCTTTGCCAGGTGATTCAGAGAACACAGGAGCGAGGATTCTCTGATGTTTTTCTTATCATTCAGGTGACTACACAGGGCCTATGGGCTGCAGCCAGCAACTCCACCATGTTGGTAACAAAAGGAGAGATACATATGTGCTGAGAGTTTTCTGTTTCTTAAAGCTAAGCTTCTGGTTGACTTTCTTGCAGTTGTGGGTGTGGCATTTTAGCAATTTCCTCTTGACCCCCTATGGTGCCAGTTCTGCATAAATACTTTGCATAGGCACCAGACTGTTTCATGTATTTGCCTGTGTGATTTCTTGTTATACATACTGTAGTATATACCTCATTCCTCTTCACCTAGAGAAAAAAAAAATCGCCAGTGTGTGAATCTGGATATCACTGTGAGTTCTAATTTATGTTTTCCTTTTTGCAAAGTGGACAGGTAAGACATTCATTTAATATCTATAAAATGTGGGTAGCTATCTAATAGTCAAGATATAATTTCTTAGGAAAATGCATTTTCCTTTTGAATAGTCTCTTTTTGTTTTAACATAATTTAGATGAAGTGATTATGTATTGGTTTCAATGAATTCAGCACAGAGTGGCCATTCAATAAATTCACATGTATTTAGTGATCACAGGCTTTGGAGACTGTCTTAAGCACTGAGTTCACAAAATTAATTTTTAAACTATATTATTTTATTTATCCTTATTATGGATATATAAAAAGTGTATATGCTATCCTTACTTGAAAAAACATAAAGCTTTGATAGAATATTATCCCTATAATTTTCACAGCTTGGCTCTCTTGTCATCCTTTATGTGGGAATTAAGACATGCAAATCTACATGAACCAGATAAAAGCTAAGTGGCAAACTCAAAAAACTAGCGGATTTAGATTTATAGGAGCAGATGTTGGAACAAGAAAAAATAGGAAAAGAAAATTCAGTTCTATATAAGGGGGAAAATGAGAGCCAAAAGAACATAGATTGATTTTCAACTCATATACTTATCTCCAGCAAAACTATGAAGTCAGTATAAACACAAAGTAAGACATTTATAAGCATGAAAAGATTCATAAAATTCATCTCTCAGACATGTTTTATTACTAAGATACTGAAGAATGAGTAGGTAAGCCAGTTAAGGTAAAATGCTGAGAAATAAGAAACCGTGTCCCTGACTGATCGGAGGAGCAACAAGGAGTCTCAGGATGGGCTGTAAATCTACAGATGGGAGCGACTGGAGGGAGACAACTCTGGGAGAAGTCCAGGAAAACAAGGTAATAAATGCATTATAATTTAGAAAGTCAACTATTATACTAGATTAATGATTATCAAACGTGATTGCCTATCACATTGTTTGGGAGCTTTAAAAGAATCAGTAGCTGGACACCACTAAAGAGTTTTTGATTCAGTGAGTCTGAGTGGGGTAAGTAGCGGATGTGGTAAGCCTTGTGGGGGAAAGGGTACTTCAACAGCAGAGAACTGAGTCCATCATATTTTTCATTTCATGGTCATTACTGCCACTAGTCCTTGCCAATCCCATTTCTTTTTATTTCCTTTTATTCCTCTGTCAAACTTTATTTCTTCTTCCATCATAGTAAACCATTTCAATATATTTATTATTGTATTTATATGCATAACTCTGTGTATTATGTACTTAACCATGTAAATATGTGGTGTCTATCTGTATAACTATGTAGAATGGGCACTATTTTGACTACATGTACAGTGGTCTCCCCTTGTGCACGATTTCACTTTCTGCAGTTTCAGTTATCTTCAGTCAACCGTGGTCCGACAATAGCAAAAGAAAAATTCCAGGTCCTGGCCGGTTGGCTCAGTGGTAGAGCATCGGCCTGGCGTGCAGAAGTCCTGGGTTCGATTCCCGGCCAGGGCACACAGGAGAAGCACCCATCTGCTTCTCCACCCCTCCCCCTCTCCTTCCTCTCTGTCTCTCTCTTCCCCTCCCGCAGCGGAGGCTCCACTGGAGCAAAGATGGCCCGGGCGCTGGGGATGGCTCCTTGGCCTCTGCCCCAGCCACTAGAGTGGCTCTGGTCACAGCAGAGCGATGCCCTGGAGGGGCAGAGCATCGCCCCCTGGTGGGCGTGCCGGGTGAATCCTGGTCGGGCGCATGCGGGAGTCTGTCTGTCTCTCCCTGTTTCCGGCTTCAGAAAAATACAGAAAGAAAAAAAAAATTCCAGAAATAAACAAATCATAAGTTTTAAATTGTGTTCAGTTCTGAGTAGATGATAAAATTTCAAGTCCAGTCAGGGAATGAATCATGCCTTTGTCCATCATATCCCTAGCTTTATACACTAACCAGCCATTAGTCACTTAGTCATCTTGATTTTCAGATTGATAGTTGTGGTATTACAGTGCTTGTGTTCAAGTAACTCCTATTTTACTTAATAATGGTCCCAAAGCACGAGAGGAGTGATGATGCAATTCAGATGTGCTACACAGTGGCCATAAAGTGCTTTCTTTAAGTGAAAAGATGAGTACTGTACAATATGATATTTTGAGAGACAGAGATCACCTCCATATATATTTAATTGCAGTATATTGTTATAATTGTTCAATTTTATTATTATTGTCATTAATCTCTTACTATGCCTAATTTATAAATTCAATTGTATCACAGGTAAGTATGTAAAGGCAAAAAACCCCACAGCATATTGAGTTTGGTACTATTTGTAACATCAGACATCCACTGGGGGTGGATGAAAACTATCCCTGCAGATAATGGAGAAATACTGTGTTTAATTAATGGAAATGCCAAGGACTGATATATCTCATTCTGTTTCTATTTTTTTTTCATTGAGTACTATATTATACGGTCACTGCAAGTTATTCTAGTATCTGTACTCCATAGTTTCTATGGGATGAATAATTTACATGAAGCAAGCATGGGTTTTTATTTTTCATGATTCTAGGGCAGCTCTGCTTGTGGTACATGTTCGTACTTATGTCTTTGCTTTTGGATATAAGGTCTTTTAATAACAGAGACAGCTGGGATGAATTGGCTTCTCAGTCCTTGTGGTCTTTATCTGGGATTTTTCACATCATGTTGTCTCATAATTCCCAGAGGGCAAAAGCAGAACCTATAATGAGTCTTAAGATCTAGTCAAGAAAGTCGAACAATATCATTTCTTTCATATTTCATTGGTCAAACTAAGTCATCTTTCACATTTCACATTTCATTGGTCAAAACAATTCAAAGTCCAGCCCAGATTCAAAATGCAAGAAATTAAACTCTGCTTTTGATTAAGAGTAATTAGGTCACATTGCAAAGGACATGGACAAAGAGGCATACCTCATTGGAACTATCATTGTATATCAGCCATATAAGTAAAACAAAACTGCAAGTGAAGGAAAAATAAGAAAATATAAAATACAGAGTAATCATAGTACACCACTCCACATTGAACAATATTTACATGATGTGTAAATACCATTTTTCAATGTGAGTAAAGGGAGTGTTATAACTCTAGGAAGGTTAAATGTTTATTGAACATCACAAAATATCAACAGATAATTTATAAAATAAATAAATTAAAGAAAAGTAAAAGAATAGATAATTTTTAAAACTTGGAGTGAATACTGAAAGATGTAACTTAAAAAATTGAGAGTTGTTGCTTGTGGGGAGTGGTTTGTGGACTGGAAGAGTCAGAAATTTCTGCTATATATAGTATATTATGGGCTTTTTGTCAATGTTGTAAAGTGTGCGTGGAGTTATTATGATTTCATTTGTAGGGAAAATCAAAACCAAATAACAGAGAAATACATAAACAAAATATTAATTTGATTATATCCTGCTTAAAATACTACTTGATTAGTTTCCCTAGAACAAATTCTTTGACATTTAATTGGAGTATGGAAAAGACAGAGTAAGATGAAACCTCTCTACATACAGTAAACTAGGATTTGATATCAGCCAGACTCCAGGAAGTTTTTCTGATTACAAGGCTGAAGTGACTTGTAAAAAGCACACACTGTGGGTTTTCACCCCAAATAAGTCCTCTTCATGAATGTCTGCTCTCTGGCTCAGAAATTTGAGTGCTCTTGGAAATTCAACCTAAAAGCTGGGCAGATATGCCTTCTGACATGTTGGCAATATATAAATACATATGAAGAACCCATGGAGAGACGATCTTCTGAATCCATTCTTAGGCTACAATAAAAACAGTTTAGCCAGAAGTCTGTGATTGTGGGTGAAGTGTGGGCGAGGGAAGTGATGATCATGAGTGAAGCATTATTTCTTCCAGAGTTTCATTAATCAAAGTGCTTTACATATGGCCAACCCAGAAAAGAAGCCCTAGTAAAAGTCCAAAGGGTTTTGCATTTTTGTATTGTATTTTGCATTTAGTTTGTATAGAATTATATATTAAAATTTTGTTTCTGATGAACTCGTTGTCTTTTGAATGTCAGGGAACCTAGTATATATGAAAAGAATATCCTCTTTCAATTCAAGAAAATAGTAGTAAAAGAAAGATTGTTTGATATAAGGATTTGAGATACTGAATACACATTAATTGACTTGATATACAACCTGGGCTGCCAGAATTTTTGAATCGATGGTAGCTATGCTTCTTATCTTAGTATTATTGGAAAATATGGGGATGGACTTCATTCCTTGTATGCTCTATATCAGTGATTTTCGACCTTTTTTATCTTATGGTGCACATAACTAATTACTAAAATTTTAAGGCACACTGAAAAAAAAACTTTTTGCTGATCTGACAAAAAAAATAGGTATAATTTTGATTCACACTGGATGGCTATTGCTGTGTAGGGTGTTGTCATTTTTTTTTCTTGACAATCTAAGGCAGAGGTCTCAAACTCAACTCAGCATGTGGGCCGCAGAGCAAGATCACAGCCTTTCGGGGGGCCGCACTAGGTCTACAAAAGGCAACTGTTACGCAACACTTTTCTCACTGCAGTTGAAAACAAAAAAAAAAAATCAGTACAACAAGCACAATCGTACATGCAGTTTACTCAGTGTCACAAAACGACCAGAAACTGTAGTTCGCATCACAACTGCTGTTAACTAAGCTAATATCTAGCTAGGATGCTAGAGAAATGAAAAATACAAGTAGGCCCCTAGGCTTACTTAATTTTATCCAAAATATTTTGAACTTCGTGGATTAGTCTGCAGGCCGCACAAAATTGTTCTGCGGGCCGCATGCGGCCCACGGGCCACGAGTTTGAGACCCCTGATCTAAGGGAACAGAGGTCAGTCAGTGCCCCTAACTAAATAGTCAAGTACTGCATGCTTTAAAACTTTTGCAGCACACCAGTTGAAAATTGCTGGTGTATACTAAAAAAGAAAGAGAATTTGAAAGTAGTGAAGAATGTGTATCATCAGAATGTAAATCAAAATATTCTACTGTGGTCAGTCACATGATATAATAGCTTACAACTTTATTATGATATTTAGTTATGTTTTCACAGTAGAAAGAATGTCTTGATAGTAATGTTTCAAATATTATTAAAAATGTCAATGTTAAAAAATAGATTTAATTATAAAATATAAAAAGTTACAGTTTACTAAGTAAAAAGTAAAATACAGTGGTACCTTGAGATATGAGTTGATTCGTTCTGTAACTAAGCTCATAAGTCAGTCAACTCGTATATCATACAAATTTCTCCCATTTAAAATAACTGAAATAGATTTAATCTGTTCCAACCTTGTGAAAAATTCCCAAACCATTTTAGATTATGAAAAAGACATGTTGGTATACTTTACCAATGCATAACAAAACATATAAAATAAAAGGAAAAAGTGTTATTTAATACTGTATACTTACCTTGGAGACAGATGACTGTGGGTAACAAAAGTGAATGGCGGAGGAAGAGGGAGGTAGGAAGGGGTGCAGGCACTGTAGACACATAAACTAAAACTACACTTTCTTAACACTAAATGTAAACTAAAACTGCATTTTCTTTACTTTAAACAAAACTAAACCTGCACTTCTTTTTATATATTTTTATTAATGTTAATGGGGTGATATCAATAAATCAGGGTACATATATTCAAAGAAAACATGTCCAGGTTATCTTCTCATTCAATTATGTTGCATACCCATCACCAAAAGTCAGATTGTCCTCCATCACTCTCTATCTAGTTTTCTTTGTGCCCCTCCCCCTCCCCCTTCCCCTCTCCCTCCTTCCCTCCTGCGCCCCCTTCCCCACCCCTGGTAACTACCACACTCTTGTCCATGTCTCTTAGTCTCATTTTTATGTCCCACCAATGTATGGAATCATGTAGTTCTTGTTTTTTTCTGATTTACTTATTTCACTCTGTATAATGTTATCAAGATCCCACCATTTTGTTGTAAATGATCCAATGTCATCATTTCTTATGGCTGAGTAGTATTCCATAGTATATATGTGCCACATCTTCTTTATCCAGTCTTCTATTGAAGGGCTTTTTGGTTGTTTCCATGTCTTGGCCACTGTGAACAATCCTGCAATGAACACGGGGCTACATGTGTCTTTATGTATCAGTGTTTCTGAGTTTTTGGGGTATATACCCAGTAGAGGTATTGCTGGGTCATAAGGTAGTTCTATTTTCAGTTTTCTGAGGAACCATAATGGTTGTAATTACTCTACATACCCACCAACAGTGAATGAGGTTTCCTTTTTCCCCACAGCCTCTCCAGCATTTGCTATTACCCGTCTTGTTGATAAAAGCTAATCTAACAGGTGTGAGGTGGTATCTCATTGCAGTTTTGATTTGTATTTCTCTAATAACTAATGAAGATGAGTATCTTTTCATATATCTGTTGGCCATTTGTATTTCTTCCTGAGAGAAGTGTCTGTTCATGTCCTCTTCCTATTTTTTTATTGGATTGTTTGTTTGTTTGTTGTTGAGTTTTATGAGTCCTTTGTAAATTTTGGATATTAGGCCCTATCTGAGCTGTTGTTTGAAAATATCATTTCCCATTTAGTTGGCTGTCTATTTATTTTGTTGTCAGTTTCTCTCGCTGAGGAAAAACTTTTTAGTATGATGTAGTCCCATTCATTTATCTTTGCCATCATTTCTCTTGCCTTTGGAGTCAAATTCATGAAATTCTCTTTAAAACCAAGGTCCATGAATTTAGAACCTATGTGTTCTTTTATGTACTTTATTGTTTCAGGTCTTATATTTAGGTCTTTGATCCATTTTGAATTAATTTTAGTACAAGGGGACAAGCTGTATTCAAGTTTCATTCTTTTGCATGTGGCTTTCCAGTTTTCCCAGCACCAT